>NW_004457586.1:82246-162771 GCF_000313135.1 Acanthamoeba castellanii str. Neff
GACCCGATCATGGCACTGAACACGGACAGGTTGCCTCCCACCAACTTTCCTCGCGCACGGCCTGTGGTGGGGATCGGTCAGCCACGGCTGTCGGGTGGTAATCGGTCTATCTATGAGGAGAGCTACGGTACCGGAGGTGATGGTTCGGATGGGCACGTTGTCGGTATTGGTGAGACGAAGCGGGGCGGCCTGCTGCACCATTTGGTGAACGACCTTGCCCGACACACCGTCACCCTTGCTCCACCACTGATCCAGTCCCATCGGCCTGTACCATGGCACCACACAGCACAACACAGCACAACGCAACGCAATGCAACGATAGATGCACACGCGTGGCTCGGTTGGGCGTGGCACACAGTGGCGCAGTGGCAAGAGCAAAGGCCAGTGTGTACCCGTGGAAGGTCACGAGGCCGGTCTTGGTGTGAATGGCGTTGAGAAGACCCGTGAGGTCGCTGTAGCCCATGATCACCTTGGGGTTGCGTGCAATCACTTCGTAGTCCAGCTGTGCACATTTTTCTTCCCTTTAGAACCCGACCGCGCCCACCACCTAGCCCAATCAGTGTGTCGAGCCCGGGCTCCGTACCATGTCGATGAAGCGGTTGCAGCCCCAGCCTCCTCGGTTGGCAACGATCATCTTCACGCTCGGGTCTTTGAACATCGCCATCACGTCGTCGGCTCGCTCTGCAGTGGCGTCGGTTGGCTTCGTGGTTGGGGGGGGGGAAGACGAAGACGAAGACAAGGCGAAAAGAGAGAAAGAGAGAAGGAGGGATGTGTACGTACGTTGGTCAGTCCCGGCCAAGTAGCCGTACTCTTCGAAGCAGTGCGGGGCAAACTTGGACTTGAGGCCCAGCGGAGAGACCGTCTGGTTGATGTGCTCCGGATAGGTCTTCGGCGTCCAAGATGTGTAATAGATGGGACTCGCTGCCAATTCAACCAATCCGAATCGTCATAGATGACAAGCCAAGAATCGTGAGAGGCGCTTAATCTCGTGGCTCTTGCCCCCCCCCGAGGGTCCTTACCTGGAGAGATGAAGCCAACAGTGTCTCCCGGCTTTACCACCGGTGCGAGGAACGGTGCCGCGGCAGCGCTCATCGTCGCCTCCATGCCTACGATGAAGACCACCAGCAACAACACACAAGAGCCGAGACGTGCCATCGCGTGTTCTTCTCCGTTTCTGTCGCGGCCTTGCAGAAGCAATTTATTGCCCTCCCCCCCGGTGAGACGGCTGCGGAGGAGAACGCGCAAGCGATCGCGTTGTCTTGTCGCACACACACGCGCAACGTGATGAAGTTGGCCGACGCAACAGTTTGCTTTCCTCGTGCGCACTGTGAGCCTCACGCTCTTCAGGGTTCGATTTCGCCGAGGTAGATCTTCTTGTCCGAGCTGCAGGAGGCGATGATAGGCTCGTCGGGGTGGAACGCGACTTCGTTCACGGTTCCTGAAGAGGGCGAGAAAACAAACGGTCGATTATGGTGAGGGCAAAGGGCGCAATGGGAGGGAAAGAGGGGGGAGAGGAGAGAGAGAAGAGAGAGAGCTGTGTAGTACACACCTGTGTGTCCTGGAAGCTTGTAGATCACCTGCCTTGTCACGCTGTCCCAAATATACACAAGTCTGCGCACACGACACGCACGCGGTAAGAGGCGGAGCGGAAAGGGAGGCTTTGGTGCCAACGAACCTGTCAGCAGAACCAGCAGACACTCTGCTGCCATCAGGCGACCAGTTCACCTTCAGCAGATTTTGGTCGAATCCGTGCTGAATGCAAGAGGCGATGGGGAGAGGAATGAGTGAGTGAGAACAACCACGTGATAGGTGCCAAAGGCAAACGTGACGTGGAGAGGCGTACCACAGCTCCTGTGAACACCTTGGTGAGGCGGTTGTCGCCGGGAATGTAGGGGCGCATGTCATGCACGTGCAACGAGTTGTCCTGCGCAATAGGGAGGGAAAGCGGTTAGAAGCAGCTATTACATCGTTGATCGTCGGGTGATGGTTTGAAGCCTACCATGGCGTTCGAAAGCAGGAAGTTGCCATCGGGGCTTAGCTGTATCGAGGTGATGATGTCCTTGTGCGAGTTGACGCTGAACGCCAGATCGTCCCTGCGAAGATCCCACACCTGCACAGAAGATGTCAGAGCGCGGTATCCCTGGAGACTCGTGTGTCTTTGTAGGTGAGGTACTTACGTGGACTGTGCCGTCGATGCCGCCGAAATAGACCTGGTCGTTGTTGTGCGAGATGGCGACAGAGGTGACCTGGTATTTGTGGTTGAAGGTCTGTGCGCTCCTCTTCCTACGCAGGTCCCAAAGCTACGCGTGCGGTGGGAAGGCGTCGAGAAAGTGACGATCAGTCTAAAGCGTTAAAGCGAGCACGGCCAAGTCCATGACCACGCTGTGGGACGAGGGTTGAGACAATTCTGTATGGCGGGCGGTACCTTGACGGCCTTGTCGTCCGAGCCACTCACGAGCAGGTTGCCCTTCTTCGACGGACAACAGCTGTTGACGAACGACGTGTGTTCGTTGAGCTTCTTTACTCGCACGCCCACCACGGTGTCCCACGCCATCACAGTCTTGTCCGCCGAGGCAGAGAACAGCCGCCTGGGATGCAAACAGGTAAGTTCAACGAGTGAAGAAGAAACCACGTGAACGGAGGTGGACAGAAGAGCAAACAGAAGCAACACGCACTCTCCATCAGTGCTCCAGTGGATCTCCTGGACGGCGTTCTTGTGACCATCGAAGACATGGTAGTTGGCGCATTCCTCCTGGACCTGCCACAGGACTATGACAGTAGGACCACCGTACAGGGCGACGGTCAGCTAATGGCGTTGAGGAAAGGCAATGGCTGGCACGAGCGTGAAGGCCGCCACAGGACACTAAAGGTTGCCCAACAACATACTGCAAAAGGGCAGAGACCGCAAGAGGTCGCCTACGTACAAATCCTCTTGTCGAAACCAGCCGAAGCAAGAGACTTGCCCGAGGGGTCGAACTTGCAGGTGTACACCTCGGCTTGGTGGCCCTCCAACACCACAATGGGGGCGATGAGGCTAGATGTGCGGGGAACGCCCTGTGCAGCATTGCCAGACACCGCATAATGGGGGGGGGGAGCTTTAGATTTACAAGCTCAGGCCGGCAAGAAATGCTGAGGGAGAGGCGCCATACCGCGGCTATAAGCTCTCGTCCCTTGATTTCATCAGTCTTAGGTCTTTTCACCACCAATGCCTTGGAATCTAGAATGGAGAAAAATTGAGCAACTGCAGAGATATGCACATCCTAAAGCACCGTTGAACGTAAGCCCTTATACCTGTGGTGTTGCTTTCGAACTTCCTCTTTTCCATGTTCTTATATCTCAGTGTAGATGGCAGATGAAAGATCGAAGGGACGAATTCGCTGCCTGGGGGCTGCCACTTTTTTCCTGCCGGGCAGCTGTTGCGGAGAAAGAACGGAAAAATATTAAATTCAACAACGAAATCATCAAACCCCCAACCACACGAACACAAATGGAAGGTGGCAACAACGGACCCACTTCAAAAGAACTTTTGTTCTGCAGTGGAGACGAAGGTAGGTGAATGGAGGATTTTCCGCGATTTTTCAATCTTCTGTTCCTTACAATCCGATCTTCTTCCAGAATCGAAGCTCTTCGTTGCTGATGGAAAGGACAGAGTAAACCCGAAGCCACCACAGATCTCCCGACTCCCACCGAGTGCATGTATGATATTCTTTGTTTGGCGTGCAGCCGCTCTCGTTCGTGTTTGGCTGACTGTCCCACGCGCGCTCAGTGCTGGCACAGGCACGCTCCTTCTTGCCGATGCTCGCAGCGGCCAATGCCAAGCTGGAACAGACGCTGGCAGAGAACCCTGGTAGCCTTGACATCGAAAACGTCGAAGAGGGCAAGCCCTACGTAGAGATGGCACGTTGCTCTCACCTCACTACACGGCAAAGCGCCAGCGTTGCTGCATTCGCTAACTGAATCGCGCTGGTCGTGCTGACGTGTGCAGGACCTGGCCATGATTGGAGAGAAGAAGGATGGCGAGTCCAGCGACAGTGAGGATGACAGCGACGACGATGATGATTCCAAATCGGAGAGCAACGAGGAGGCCAACGAAGAGGAGGAAGCGGGCGAGAAGGAGGAGGAGACCACCAAGGCACCAGCACAGCGAAGGAAGCCAATCGAGGAGATTGGAGGCGAAGAAGAAGAGCAAGGCGAGAAGGAGATGGAAGAGTAAGAGAGATACCCACACCACTTCCAGTCTCGCTGCACCACTTTGATTTTCTTCTTTAATTTCTCTGTATTTTTTGTAGCGGGTTTTTCGCGCTTTGTTGGCGGCACCTTCGTTTGGATTTCCGTCTCCACTAGCCCACCTTTCCCACACATCTTGCTCGTGGGAAACCTTGGTGGCATGACCCCCTATCTTTCGTCTTGGACGAGCACGAGAGAGACAGAAAGCAAACCCACAGATCAATTCAACCATTCAATTAATTCAATAGAAAGATGGAACCGATGAGCACGGAGAGGTACCCCCACCCTACGCACCCGGAGGTGGGGAGAGCCGCGGCTCAGCCTCTTTACGATCCGACGTTGGTGGGTCCGGCCGCGCCCGGCCCGCACCGCCTGACGAGGGAGCAGCTCTTTCATGACATGAAGGTGCGCGACCTCCTGCTGGCTCTGGGCGTATCGCCTGGAGGACGCGACGTCATCTATTTCCAGGCGCACACCACCATCGAGACCGTACTTGAGGTTCTCTCTCTCTCTCTCGGTGAGCAGTGAACTAAGTGTGGTCATTGTCTTACTCGATGGACTTCATTCTCAACAGGCCATGGCAAAGGAGCGTATACATTCAGCCCCCGTCTGGGTTGAGCAGCCCGAACGAGGCTACACTCAGGTACAATGTGCAGATCGTGAAGTGGCACTCGTGCATGGTGGCTCAGATCGCTGTCTCTGCTATTCAGGTGGACGTGCAGGACCTGGCGGCCGCACTGTTCTCCCTTCACGGCGACGACGTAGAGTCGGTCAAGAACAGCTTCTTCCAGCGACAAGTGCTTTCCGTCGCCAGTACGCTGCCTCCTCGCTTCACGGTGATGGGCCTACGTGGGCGTACACTGACGTTCGTGCTCAGGTCTGGCGCAGCGCGACCAGATGCGGCCTGTCACGTTGGACACCAGGGTGGGCGATGTACTCTTGGCCATGGTCAACATCGCTCATCGTGTCGTCGTGGTTGACGACAGCCGGTTCGATTCATCCAAGCTGCTGCACGTTATAAGGTGACACATTCTAGCCTTTGGGGTGGGACGCGGGCAGTTTGCATGCCAGAGGCGACGTTCCTGTCTGACACCGTTCCTTCAGCCAGTTTGATATGCTTCGATTTTTGGACAAGTACGCGGCGCAGTTCCCCATCGACCTCAACACCATCGAAGCGTACCAGCTCATGAACACGAACGTCGTTTCTGTGCCACCAACAACCCGGTACCCATCAAAGGCCACCCCCGCACACTGCACGCGATACTAATCTGTGCCAATCTGGTGACCAAACCAGGGCTATTGAGGCGCTGAGCAAGTGCCTGCAGCACAAATTCAGCGGCATGGCCATCATAGACCCGGCCAACAACAAGTTCGTGGGTCACATTTCTGTCAGCGACCTGCGGGTACCTTGCAACACCCCATTGGCCTTGCACCAGAACGATCGTTAACGACGGCTTGGCCCTTGAACTCCCAGGGCATCACTCCTACAGACTTCATTGATCTCTGGCTGCCGGTAACGCAGTACCTCGAGCGTCGAGGATTGGTACGTTCAAACCGCAATTCCATCCATGGCCAGCACTGCAGCGGTGGTGGCTTACAGGGGCTTTTCTTTCACACAAAGGCTTCACGTCCTACGATTTGGTGCCTGCCCGGTTCTCTGTTGCCGGAGATCATAAGGCGGATGATCGACAATCATGTTCATCGGTACCACTCACCGCCACACTTGCGCGAGGACCGAGATCGAGCCGCGGGCTTACCTACTTTCGTTCGTGTCGCTACAGGGTGTACATAGCCGATAGGATAGGCCACGCCGCTGGCATTATCACCATCACGGACCTGCTGGCCTACCTCCTTGCCCGCCTCTTCCCTGGCGAGTGAGCGGCGGCGATAACCCCCTTCAATACAAACGTTGACGTTGACCTTGCTGCCCCCCTTGACGCCGACCGCGATTTTGGTGTATCGCCGTTCGAGTTGCGGCGTGATTTGGGGGGGGGGGGCGCACAAAAGCACGGCCAGAAGTTCTTCAAGCAACAGAGAACAAACAGCAGCAACAACGCACCATAGACACACAATGAGCAGCAAGAAGGTGATCGCAGTCCTGGGCGTCGGACCTGGCATCGGCCGTGCGGTGGCAGTGAGGTGCCAACGCACAGCGTTCTACGCTAATACCCTGTTGTCGCATCGATCAGCTGCTCACATCTTGCCATCCAAATCGATTTTGCGTACAGATTTGCAAAGGAGAACTTTGCCGTCGCCCTGTTGGCTAGATCGCCTGAAAAGCTTGAGGCGGTGGCCAACGAGATCAAGCAGCACAGCGTACCTTCCCCCCCCCCACTGCAGGCGTCAACCACACTCACCCCAATGGCGTTGGTGTAGCAGGGAGCACAGACGTTGAGCATTCCCACAGACGCCAGGGACCCCGCATCGGTGAAGCAGGCCTTCGAGACCATCCGCAAGGAGCTCGGTGCTCCAGACGTGCTGGTGTACAATGCGGGAGGGTTCAAATATGGTGGCATCCTGGACATCGACCCGACTGAGTTCGACAACCTGTGGAAGGTAAGGCTCTTTGCCGCTGCGTGAGTGGTGGATCGTGTATGAGTCGCGCTAATGGTGTAAACCTATTGTGACAGTCCAACTGCTTTGGAGCGTTCCTCGCCACGCAAGAGGTCTTGCCGGGTATGCTGGAGAAGGGCAGCGGCACCATCCTTTACACCGGCGCAACGGCTTCCCTGCGCGGCGGCGCCAAGTTCTCTGGACTGGTGCTCTTCCCACCCTTCGTTTGCATCCTGATGTACCAGCGCCTTGTGCTCAGAACCTTCAATGTTTCCTTCTTAGGCCGTGGGCAAGTTTGCCTTGCGTGCTCTGGCGCAGTCAACCGCAAGAGAGTTTGGCCCTCAGGGAATTCATGTGGCGCACATCATCATCGATGGCCAGGTGGACCTGGAGCGAAGCATCAAGGTACCACCACACTAGATCTTGAGGCCGTTCCCGTTACAACAGGTCTCTCACACCTGGAAACCTGTACAGGCACAGGAAGGGCGTGCTTTGGACTCGTTCCTCAGCTCCGACGCCATCGCAGAGGAGTACTGGCATTTGTACACCCAGCACAAGACCACATGTACGAACAGCGCCGCCCATTCGTGCTCATTCATGCTTCATGAGCCCCAACACTAACACCGCTTCTTCTGCCCACACGCAGGGACGCTGGAGCTCGACCTCCGCCCTTACGTCGAGAAGTTCTAGCCAACCCTCCTCCCAACACTTCTCGTTCAAGCTCAGTGTATCCCGCGTGGATGGCTGCACTCGGCTGAACGTAATAAGGAGGGACGGATGGCCGAGTTGGTCTAAGGCGCTACGTTCAGGTCGTAGTCTGGGTCTCCAGGCGTGGGTTCGAATCCCACTTCGTCCAACATTGTTTTGCCCGGTTTTTATCCCAACAAAGTGTCTTTGGAGAAGTTGGCTTAGCTCCCTCGTTTGCTTTGCGTACTGCTACCTAAGATCACAGATGGATAGATACACGCCCACAGGACCAACCTTGGTCAGCATGCCCGCCGAGTTGCTGATCTCAATCTTTGGCTGGCTGCAAGCTGCGGACATAATGGCACTGCGAGTGACGTCGGCTCTGCTCCACAGATTGACGTTCGATGATGCTGCACTGTGGCGCCCCTTCTACCTCAAGACCTTTGGCCACTCCCGGCCCTGCAAGCCAGCGTCCCATACCCCCGAGAGCAGCACCAACGCCGAGCTCTGGCAAGATTACCACCTGCACATACCACAGGCCAAGGTAGTGGACACGCTCATCCGTCGGTTCCAACAGACGTGGGAGTGGGCGTACAAGGTGCACACTCCGATCCACTGCACCGACTCTTGGCCAGCTGTTAGGCTCCGCCTCGTTCGTAACGCCCCCTTTCGTTCATCGCGCTTTAGAGCAGGGTGTTGGACTTGGTGGAGCTCACGCGCAAAGGGGCAACGTGCTACGCCATGCCCAAGGTGAGGTTCCCGCCCGAGCGCTGGGTGGCGCGCCGGGATGAGCCCGAGCAGGGCATGTGGCGCTACGAGGGCGAGTGGTCAACAGACCTGAAGAGGTTCGTCAGGTTCTTTACCTTGATCTCGACGTCGGGTTCAACTTGCACGGCACTTATGTGAGTGGGTACCACTACCGTAGGGAGGGCTACGGTGCTTGCCGCTTTCTGAACGGTAACCTCTACTGCGGGCAATGGGCGCACGACATGATGCATGGCCAGGGTGCGTGTGTGCCTGCTTGCCGTAACTTCGTGTGGTGTTGTTCCTCCTTTACCAATCCACGCAAGTGGACAGGTGTTATGTTTTACGGTGATGGCAGCGTGTACGACGGGTTATGGTGCCGCAACGCACGGTACACGCCAGCGACAATCAACCAACTAAACTCAGCTACACTTACACCCGTTCGTGATGTCTTGTGCAGGTACGGCAAGGGGACCTACAAACGGCCTGGTCGATGGACCTACTGCGGCGACTGGAAGGACGGCAAGAGGTTCGCTTCATCTCCTCCACGCCCTTTCAGAAACAGTCACGGATATCAAATAAGGCGCAACTGACAAATATTCAACAAGCTGGGATAGTATAGTGGTAGTACATTGGTTTGTGGTACCAACAACCCGGGTTCAATTCCCGGTCCTGGCAACGTTTTTTATTCACGGCAATTTCTGGCGGTGGTGTCCAGGTGTGGTTGGGGTACGCTGCAGTTTGCGCCGCTGGATGACGCCTGGCGTACCTGTTCCTCTGCCAGCGGCCTTTCCACGACACCAGGCCAACGTCCCAGAGACTCTCTAGCTGGACCAGCTTGGGGAGGCCAGGAGCCACCTGCTCCGGCGGCATCACCAACGTAGCTAAGGGCAGGCAACAGGCCGGAAGGCGAAGGAACGGCGACGTTCGCGAATGGCGGGGTCTACCACGGCAAGTGCAGGAACAAGTGGCGCGAGAGGGGAGCCTACCGCGGTGAGCACTACGAGCTGATAACCTTTGTGGGCCTCCTCAAGAGAAGGATCCCTGTTGACGGCAGCCACGCATGAAACGTAACTTTGCCGGAGAAGTGTAGGTGTCTCCGGCGTTGGGCACGAAGAAAGCAGCAGGTGACAAGATGGGGGTTGGATTGCGTTTATGGTACAGATCGGTACGAACATTTGTAGATGAATCGTACAAGGCTGTGTTGGATGAATAAATACAAGAGACAGCGATGCCTCGGTGGGTGTGAAGTCGCTCAGGTAGTGAGGAAGTGGAAAAATCTGTCGGCTTAGAAGAGGGAGCACTGGTTGGAAGAGAACTTGAGCTTGCCCTTCATGCCCTTGCCCTTGCCGCCCTTGTTTCCCTTACCCTTGCCCTTGCCGCTGTCGGAATCGCCGCCGATGGACTTGCGGATCTCGCGGACGAGCTCGAAGAAGGACTCCTCGACGTTGATGCGCGACTTGGCCGACGACTCGAGGAACTTGCAGCCGAACGACTTGGCGAGATCGGCACCCTCGGAGGTGGCGACCACTCGCGAGTCCTCGAGATCGCACTTGTTACCGACAAGAACCATCGGCACGTTGTCCTCCTCCTTTACCCTGAGGATTTGCTCGCGGAAGGAAGAGATTTCCTCAAACGACGATCGACTCGTGATAGAGTAGACGCAGAGGAAGCCCTGGCCGGTACGCATGTACTGATCCCTCATAGCGCTAAAGATGGAAAACGGAACGGTAAGTCGGCTGCAGTGAAAAAGCTGTTGGGGGCGCGAGAACACAACAAGAGAAGTGGCAGCACACCTGAATTCCTCCTGGCCGGCGGTATCGAGAATGTCGAGGAGACAGGTCTCCTGGTCGATTTCGACCTGCTTGCGGTAGGAATCTTCGATGGTAGGATCGTACTCGTCCATGAAGTGATGGTTGATCAGCTGGATGGTGAGCGCCGACTTACCCACACCACCGCCTCCGACAACGACAAGCTTGTACTCAGTCATCTTTTTGAAATGTGTGTTGTTGGTTGTTCGGCTTCAAGTTGAGAATGGCGCTGTCGGTTGGCCTATTTATTGGGCGGACAAGACGGAGAGGGAACCAGACAAAAAGCCAGCATATGGAATTTCAACGGTCACCACATTCTCGTTTGATTGGATGGTAAAAATAGAACCTTCGTTCATTGGACGGAACTATCGAATTAATTTAGCTGGCCATTGGTTCCAAAAATAGAACTCTCCGGCATTGGGCGAAGAATGTTGCGCAAACACGTGTGTGCATGGTTTGCGCGTCAGGCCTCAGCAAGGCCAACAGCACACCCTCACGGACGGGCACGCACAGGTGCCAGTGAGTGGAGAGGCTGCTGGCCAGCAGAACGGAGACCCATGATCGTCCAGCACTCTCGCGAGAGTGTGTTGTTGTGTGCAAACGCGAGAGTGGAGTGTAAGTTCGAACAAGAATGACTTTACTCTCAGCTCTCTCCCCTTTTGTGTACAAGACTCTCTTTCTCTCCATCCACGACGTGTGCGGCACAGCAGTGGTCTGCAACTTAGTTGCCGTAGAGGTCCTCGTCGTTCTCGGGCGTGGAGAACTGGCTCTGCTCGGGGAACTTGAAGTTGTTGCCAATGCCACGCGACTGGACGAGGGTCTGGGCGAACATCTCGTACTTCCTGATGTCGTTGTCGCTGACGGAGCGGCGGGCGAACTTCATGGCCTCCTCGAAGTGGGCTCGCGTGATCTCGGGGACGGGGTCCTCCTCCTCCTCGACCTCGGTCTCCATGCTCTCGGCGTTCTCCTCCTTCTCCCTCCTGCGCTGGTAGACGATGTCGATGGACTCGCGGATGGCCAGCTTGACGGCCCGCTGGCAGATCTCGGTCAGATCGGCACCGGAGAAGCCGTGCGTGTGCTGGGCGAGGAAGTCGAGGTTGACGTCCTTGGCGACGGGCGACTTCCTGAGAGCGGCCTTGAGGATGGCCATGCGAGAGCCGAGGTCGGGCAGCGGGATGTAGATCAGCTGGTCGAGACGACCCGGACGCAGGATGGCGGGATCGATGATGTCGGGCCTGTTGGTGGCGCCGATGACGAAGACGTTCTTCTTCTTGCCGATACCATCCATCTCGGTGAGGATCTGGTTGATGACGCGGTCGCCGGCACCACCGGCGTCGCCGGAGGAACCACCGCGAGCCTTGGCGATGGAGTCCAGCTCGTCGAAGAAGAGCACGCAGGGCGCGGCCTGGCGGGCCTTGTCGAAGACGTCGCGCACGTTCGACTCGGACTCACCGAACCACATGGTGAGCAGCTCGGGACCCTTGATCGAGATGAAGTTGGCCTGACACTCGTTGGCGATGGCCTTGGCCAGCAGCGTCTTACCGCATCCGGGCGGGCCGAAGAGAGGACGCCCTTGGAAGGCTCCATGCCGAACTTGTGGTACATCTCGGGGTGCTCGACGGGGTACTGCACCAGCTCCTTGAGCTCGCGCTTGACGTTCTCGAGGCCACCGATGTCCTCCCACGTGGTGTTGGGCGTCTCGACGACGGTCTCGCGCAGGGCCGAGGGGTTGCACACGCCGAGGGCCGACCTGAAGTGGTCCATCGTGACGCTGAGCGAGTCGAGCACCTCGGCCGGGATGGTCTCGTCCTCGAGATCGATGAGGTACATCTTCTCGCGGATGCACGTGAGGGCCGCCTCCGTGCAGAGCTGGGCAAGATCGGCTCCGACGAAGCCGTGGGTCTCGTTGGCGACCTGCTCCAGGTCGACGTTGTCGTCGAGCTTCATGTTCTTGGTGTGGATGGCGAGCACCTCGAGTCGGCCAGTGGGGTCGGGGATACCGATGTCGATCTCCCTGTCGAAGCGGCCGAAGCGCCTGAGGGCCGGGTCGATACTGTTGGGTCGGTTGGTGGCGCCGATGACCATGATGTGAGCCCTCGACTTGAGGCCGTCCATGAGGGTGAGCAGCTGCGAGACGATCCTGCGCTCCACCTCGCCGTTGGTCTTCTCACGCTTGGGCGCGATGGCGTCGATCTCGTCGATGAAGATGATGGCGGGGGCGTTCTTCTCGGCCTCCTCGAAGGCCTTCCTGAGATTGCTCTCCGATTCGCCAGCGAGCTTCGACATGATCTCGGGACCGTTGATGACGAAGAAGAAGGCGCCAGTCTCGTTGGCAATGGCGCGAGCGATGAGGGTCTTACCGCTGCCGGGCGGACCGTACATGAGGATGCCCTTGGGGGGCTTGACGCCGATGCTCTTGAAGAGGGCCGGGTGACGCAGGGGCAGCTCCACCAGTTCTCTGATGAGCGCCAGCTGCTTCCTGCAGCCACCGATGTCGTCGTAGCCCACCTCGTCGAGCTTGTCCTCATCTTCGCGCTTGATCGGCTCGCCCTCGCAGTGGATGACGGTGTCGGGCGCGACGATGCAGTACTCGGCAGGGTCGGTCTCTACGACCTTGAACTCTACCGCCCTCATGCCACCCCTCGCGACGAAGGTGTCGCCCTTGCGCACCGGTCGGTAGGCCTCGAGGAAGTAGGGCTTGAGGAAGAGATCGAAGATGTTGCCCGAGAGGCCCTCGATGGTGTCCTCCAGCGGGAGCACGTGGATGCGCTTGCCATACTTGACGTCAGGGCAGGCGTGCACCGACACGATGTCGGACAGCCGCACGCGCAGGTTGTTTCGCACCACCTTGTTCATTCTGATCTTGCCCTCCTCGCACGTCTCGTCCGAGAGAACGATGCAGATTGTGTCCTTCCTACGCTTGCCCTTGAGCAGCACTGTGTCGCCCTTGAACAGCTGCAGCTCCTCGAGCTTCTTCGGATGAAGTGCCACAACCGAGTTGTCGTCGTTGGTCGCCTCGTCGACCATCAATCTGTTGGGCCTCTTCTTCATGTTGAGGATCTCCTCGCTCATGTCGCCATGGTCCTCCTTTTGCTTATCAGCCATTCTGATTGAAGATGATGAGAGTAGTAGAGAACTGCTGAGTGATTGATGAGTGGCCGGGTGCGGCTTTTGTGGCGATCGGAAGAAGAGCGTGAATGCAAGAAGTTTACGTGAACACGGCACTGCCACGCACGCCGAAGCTGGAAAAGTAGCCACGTCAGCCTCTCAGATTTTGCGTGTCACGCCACACATTTCCGAAACTCCAAAAAACTTTGGCAGAGCTAACGAATTCTTCGAATACTGGCGGAGCTTGCCATTGATTTCGATCGAACGGATTAGGCTGTGTTTTTTATGGGAGAAACGACCCGAGGGCCATGGAAAGTATGGGAAAGAATATCAACGAAACACCCAGTGTGTGCGTAGGTGTCTTGGGGCGGCTCCGGGGCTACTACTTGCCACACAGGCAAGTGGGGGCAGCGCGTGGGCGGAGGTGTTTGGTGCCTGGCCTTGGACGGGTGGACGTGCCTGGGCGGGGTGACGGTGGGGAACACCGTCAACGACGGGGATCCTGAGGGCAAGTGAGACGGCGACGCCGATCTGATGGGCAACGCCGAGCGCAAGGTCGGAGGTGATGGCGACATGGAGGGTGAGGCGAGGGGCGTAGGCGAGGGCGTCCATGAAGGTGATGAAGAAGCAGTCGACGAGGTAGAGGAGGTTTCAGATGATGACCAAGAGGCCAACGGCAACAACGAAGCCAACTGAGTGGTCGTGATTGACAGCAACAACAAGGGCGAGGATGACCAAGAGGAAGAAGACAAGACCAATGGGGTAGTCATGCTCAAGGGTGAACTGGATGGTGAGCTGGTGGGAGATGGAGTAGTGGAGGGGGACGTTGTCGGCGTGGGCGTGTTCGAAGGTGACAGTGTTGAGGATGGTGTGGGCGTGTTGGTCGGTGACTGTGTTGGTGAGGGTGTGGGTGACTGCGTTGGTGAGGGCGAGGGCGTGTTTGTCGGCGACTGAGTCGGTGAGGGCGAGGGCGTGTTTGACGGCAACTGGGTCAGCAAGGATGAGGTCAACTGAGTAGGTGAGGGGGTGTTTGATGGTGACTGGGTTGGAGAGGGCGATGGCGACTGCGTGACCTACTGCGAGGGCGATGGCGAGTTTGTCAGCGACTGGGTCGGCGGTGGTGTCGGCGACTGCGAGGGCGATGGCGACTGCGTGGGCGAGGGTGAGGGGTGTTTGAAGGCGACTGGGTCGGCGAGGGCGAGGGCGACTGCGATGGTGAAGGGAGGGTGTGGCCAGGGCCACCAAGACTAGCTCCGACTCGCTGAAGCACTCGCCGCCCACCACTGTGTTGGTAAGCAGGTAGGGATCGCCCCCAGTGGCGCTGAGGTCGCCTGTGAGCTCACCAATGGTGACGTTGGTGACTGAGTTGCACTGGGCGTCGCCTGCGCTGGGACCAGCCAGAACGAAGGGCAGCCCCGCAAACTGTGACGAGTTGGCTGGGCAGCTTGATGTGAGGCAGGTGACGTTGAATGAGTGGTTGATCGTGTTGACCAGGTAGTCGCTGCTATTGCGCAGCACAGGTGCTGTGAAGGCTCATGGTCAGACCACATGCACAACACAGACACGACTCGACTCACGCACATGACACAGGGAGTGGGGGGGGACGTACTGATTGCAGTTCAGTTGGCAGAGTTGCCGGAGGGGACGGTGAAGGCGTTGTTGATTAAGGTGATGGCGCCGTTCACGGCAAGGGCGCGTCCGTCGAGAGAGGCGCCGTCGTTGGCCGAGACCGAGGTGTAAGCCAGCAATGACCCGACGAACCAGGTGTCGTGGTCCAGAGTGGCCGAGCTGCCCACCTGCCAGAAGAAGTTGCTGCTGCGGGCCCCGCGGGTGAGGGTGACCGAAGCCAGGGGGTCGGTGATGAGCGACGACCCCACCTGGAAGAGCCAGGCGTCGCTGGGGCTCAGGGTACCCTCGAGGGTGAGCGCCACGTTGCTCATCACAGCCGAGCTGGCGAAGCGGTAGACTCCAGGGGCAAGCACGAGGCCGCCCAGGTTGGTGTCTGTGAGCTCGACGTTGCAGGGGAGGCCGGCCAGCAGATTGTAGGAGCCGAGGAGGTTGAGCTGGGCCAGCTGAGCGTAGGTGTCGCCGGCATGGAGGGCGCCCGTGAAGACGCCGGGCGGGTTGAACCCGGTCACCTGGTTGCCGGCGTAGACGCCGATGTCGCCGGTGACGACTGTCAGGCCGACGTTGGTGACGGTGGAGGCGGCGAGGGCGGCGTAGCTGGCGGCGCGGCCCAGGATGAAGGAGGCGCCGCTACCGCCCTCCTCATAGTTGGTGCTGGTGGGGTCCCGGGTCAAGCTGGCTCCTGTGTTGATTGACATTACATGCCGCGGCTTCGGTGAGAGACGAGCGACACGCAAGCATTATCATCCCCACCACCATGAAGAGGGTGAAGCCAAGGGTTACCTTCATCTCTTTCGTATTGTTTGGTGTTGTTGTGGTGTGTGAGTGTATGGCCGTGATGTGCGCTGGTGGTAGAGTGGTGAATGTGGCTGTCGAAAGCTCTCTGGGAAGCAAGCCTCTGTGGTGTTGCCTCTAGTTATTGTAGACATTTTGTGGTCCCAGCTTTTCACACAGAGAAGGATGAAGGTGGCGCGGTCCTTTCTCTTCACCTTAGCCGCGGTGCTGCTCTCCTTCTGCTTGGGCATAGGGTGCGCCCTCTATGTGCACCATAACTGTCCTCGAATCTTCTCCTTCCTTTCCGCTTCTGTTGGATTCATCGCACATCTACCATCACAGCAACAACTTCCTGGCCCCTCGCCAATGCCCGCTTCCCAATTCTTCGAGTTTGAATTCCTTTTCGACGATGACAGCGAAGCCAAAGGAAAGAACGGGGATCTTGACTTCGATTGGAATGCTGAAGATGGCCGCTTGAGTCATCGCCTTGAGTGCGACTACACGAACAAAGATCCCGTTCGCGAGAAGCTAAGTGCCCCAGCGATCAACACCAGCACCGAGGGTGGCCAGCGCGCTCATCTTCCGCTGCCCCAGCAGTACGACTTTGCACTCGTCGCGGATCTCGACAAGGGCAGCCGCGATCCAAAGAAGTTCGAGTGGCACTCCATCATGCAGGTACGAGCTTGCTTCTGCTTCTTACAACAACCCTCGCTGCGCAACTCGCTGCTGAACAACAACACATGTTCTTCCACAAGTGCAGAAAGCGACGCTGAGGCGAAACGAGCGAGGCAACTTTACCATCGAGTGGGGCGAGACCATCAAGTAAGTGACTGACGCCCATCCTTGCCTCTACACGCACGCTCGCTCGCACCACGCAGGCTCACGTTATTATCACGCACTCGCAGGCTCACCTCCACGGTGGCCAACAAGAACCGATCGATGGAGCTGAGCGAGCTCGTGCGCATGAGCCACAGCGGCTCTCTCCTGGGCATGTGCGACTCGACCGGCATCGTACGCCCTCCACACCTCGTCCCCTCGGGGCTCTCACGCTGCAGGCCCACTAACGGAGGGCTCCTTGGGCTTTGGTGTTGGGCTGCAGGTCTACGAGATATCACCAAAGAAAGGTGGCGGCGCCTTTCCTCGCCACGCCATCGCCGACGGCAATGGTACTACTACTACTACTGCAGCACTTAATTTACCGAGGGAGCCCTGTGAGCACGAGGACCAACGTTCACCTCTGGGTCTCTGTCGTGCGTCGCGTGTCGTTGTGTGCACAGGCCGGCATCCCAAGCCATTCAAAACGGAGTGGGCCACCGAGAAAGACGGCCTGCTCTACCTGGGTTCCATCGGCAAGGAGTGGGTCGTCAACGGGGTACCCCTCTCCCTCCTGCGCGCGTCACCCAACCACGCGCGCGCTCGCCGCAGGCATCTCTGATTTTTCTGATACATGGCACCCGCGCTCTTCTTGCCCACCGCTCAGGAAGCACTGCACCACAACTGTGTGTGGGTCAAGACACTCGATCGCTGCGGCAAGATCACCAGCCATGACTGGTACACACACACACACACACACTCATGTGCTGTTGCCAGGCCTCGTGAAGCGCATTGCTCATGCCCCCCTCCTCCATGACATCACAGGACCGCAAACTACAAAGCGTTGCGAGTAGCGACAAACACCACCTTCCCGGGCTATCTGTCACATGAAGCTGTCGCCTGGCATCCTGGTGCGGACCTCAGGCGGGCGACTCGCTCACGATCAATTCATCTAGTTTGGAGAGGGCAGCTAACTGTGTGTAACTGGGCTGGACTGGGGCGAGTGCAGAGGAGCGCAAGTGGCTGTTCCTCCCGCGCAAGGCCAGCGAGCACACGCCCTACGACGAACGCACGGACGAGTTCCTCGCCTCCAACCTCCTCCTCATCGCCGACGAAGATTTCTCGCACGTTGAAGTGCGTCGTCAACACACACCACCACCACTTCTTACCCCCACATGTGTACTGACCACCTGACCTGACGCCTTGCCTGATTCAGGTACGCCGAGTTGGGCCATTGGAATGCGATTACGGGTTCACCTCGATGAAGGTCATACCCCACACCAACGAGATCATCGCCCTCAAGGTGCGCGTTCACTTTTTTGAGCCCCCCTCTCAATCGTTGGTGTGTTCGTGTCGAGTACTGCGTTGCTCACCCGTCTACACGAAAGGTGCGGGAGGTGAACGAAGTGTCGGAGACGTGGATCACCATATTCGACCTGGAGGGCAACTTCCGCCTCGAGCCGCGATGGAAGCTGCTCGTGGATCGGCGCATCAAATACGAGGGCCTGGCCTTCCTCTGAGAGGAGCAATGCCGCCCGCTCCCCTCATGCTCTCTCTGTTCTCTTATCGCACTGGTACGAGTCATGGCCAATGCACCCATATTTATTCACCACGCTTGGTGCCAGCTCAGGGCTGGACGAGCGAGGCGATGAAGTTGGCGACCACCACGCGGGCGTGCTGGAGAGAAACAGGGTCCTGGCTCGTCGGCTGAGTCATCGGCGCGCAGTGACCTGCATTTGGGGGAGAGGGGCACACGCACGGGTCAGACACATGAATGTTGGTTCGTGGTGGCGGTGGCGGTGGCGCACCTGCGGCGTAGGTGACGGCACGCACGCCAGCGGGGGCGGGGAGGTCCTTGGTGATCGACAGGGTGTGCCAGGGGTCGGCATCGCCGTTGGTGAAGAGGATGTTGCTACCGCGCAGGTCGTAGCCTCTGTGCTCACCAGCACCGCCACATGCGACGAGTGGGAAGTCAGAAAACAACACACGACACACTCGACACGCACGCACGCACGCACACAGCCCGTGCAATGCAAGGTGAAATGCGTGCGACTTACCCGTAGTACGCGTTGGTGCCTTCGGTGTTGGGGGTCATGCCGCTCACGCCAAAGACGTTCTCTGTTGGGGCAGACCACCCGAAGGCGAAGAGGTGAGCTGGGGTACATGAACGAAAGGCGAGGGTGAGCGGCGAGTGGACCGTACGGCACCACTTGACCTGGTGCTCCAGGTCCATGAGGGGGAAGACGCTGGTGCCCGGGTAGGTGGGCATGAAGAAACCGAACTCGGTGCACTGCTGGAAGAGCCACGACCTGTCCGAGCTGGTGGGCTGGCGGAGGGGCTTGAGGTACGAGGTCTCCTCGTTGAAGTCATTGCACTGCGTACGCGCATCAATTAGGGGTGAGAAGGGGGGGGGGCACACGAGGGGCTGGCTGGAGCGGGAGGGAGCATGTACCGCGTTGGGCGCCTTGGGGCCGTTCGCCTGGTTGACAACCTGAGCCCAGTTGGCCAGCAGATCACCGGACTGCATCATCGTGTTGCAGGTCTGGTGCCGAGCCCACACAAAGAAGAAGGAGAGAAACGCCGTGTCAGGCACGCCGATGGTGGTCGAAAGGTACACCACACACTACACACAACACACACCGTGTTGAGGGGCCATGCGGGAGGGTTCTGGAACTGGTCGGAGCCGCCGATGGCTTCGGTGAGGGTGAGCAGGAAGTAGTAGTGCTCTTGCGGGCTCGCTGAGATCTCCTGGCAGGCATCGAACGTTTTCTAAACAATATACTTTTGTGGTTAGCACGCGTCGTGCGGCGTGTGCGTGTCCGTGCCACTCGCAGGTGCCGTACGGTGAGTTCCTTTCGGCCGTCGGCGGTGGAGAGCTTGGCCATGAGCATGGCGGTCGCGCGCTTGACGGTCTCCACGCACTGCGGAGCTTAAAAAAGACAACAAACGGTACCATGTCAGTCGAGGGGGGGGGACACGGAAAAGGACGAAGAAGAATGAAAAGAACGAAGAAGTACAGGCAGCGGTGGAGAAGACGCCGTAGTACTGGGTGAAGTTGAGCGAGGCGTAAACGGGGCCGCTCGGCGCCACACTGCCCACCACCAGATTGGGGTACTTGGCCCTGCGCATAGGAAACACCACCACACGTGTTGATTCAATTGATTCAATTGGACACTCGTGAGTGTGTTGAACGGTGCAACGCACCTGAACCAAGCCGAGAGGGCACCCGAGTACGAGCAGCCCCACACGACCCACGGACCGGGCTGCAAGCGCGAGTGCATCCCCACCACCAACGTATGCGAACGTGAGTGTGGGCAGAGATAAAAGGAGTGCCAGGGAATGTGCATACGTTGGTCAGGGTCTTGTTGAACGAAACGAGGAAGTTGGCCGCATCAGCCAGCCTGCGTGGTGTCAAGTGTTGATGCGTTGTGTGTCGTGTGCAGCGCAGCACGTTTCAGTATACAACTCAACGCGTTCCTTGTTGTGAGTGCGTGGCATTGGTGAGGGCGTAAACGTACGCCTGCCTGGAGGAGAGCAGGGCGAGGCTGGCGGTCGAGTAGTCATGAGCCGGCATGCTCACGCCATAGAACCGGTGCTCCAACGCAATGTAGAGGGCACCTAGAGCAGTGGCCACCCACACCCACGTTCAGCCCACTGACCACCACTGACCACGACCCGCGTTTTGCCAGCAGAGGGACGGGTGTGCGTACCGAACTGCTTCGTGAGGGAGCGCGGCAGGACTGTCTGGAAGTCGAAGAACTCAACCGGGGCCTCACCGCCCAGGAACACTGCGTGCAGCACGTGACGTGTGCGGTGTGCGTGAGCACTCACGCGATGGAGCGGGATTATTAGTCGACACAGTCTGCGAGGTTGGACGTGTACAGAAGATGGGACCGCCGGGCACGTAATTGTCGTCGGTGACGATGTACTTCTGCTGGTAGGTCTTGCCGTTCAGCGGGTCGAAGTGGTCCACTTTCTGCAGCACGATGAAGAGAATTATTTCATTAATTCAGAAGAGATTATTTCGTTGTACAAAATGAAGAAGAGAGGGAGGAGCACCTGGGTGAACTGGTAGACCTTCTGGGAGAGGCCCTTGAGCTCCGTCGGTGCGGAGCCGGCGTGGCGATGGACCGTGGTGGTGCGGTGCACGATCGGGCGCCGCTGCTGGTACCCCATATCCCCAGCCGGCGAAAAGGCGGCCTCGGCCACCAGCAGTATCATGCAAGCAGCCACAAGCACAGTGACCTGCCACCTCATCTCCATCTTCATCTTCACAAGCGATCCGTCGGGCGAGGGCGAAAGTTTGGGTTGTCTTCGCTTTCGTTGTTTTTTCAGGCACCACAAGAAAAAGCGAAGGAAAATGAGTCGGCGAGACAGGCCAGCTGTACAGGCCTGAGAGCGCAAATTGAGGCTTAGCGATCGAAGCGCTCGAGCTCCTGCTCGACGAGGTGTCTGATCTTTCGCTTCCGCCGGGGAGTGAGACAGAGCGACTTCTTGGCCAGCCCGTTGTTGCGCTCCTCGACGATGTACTGCTCGCTCACCTTTGCACGTGAAGGGAAAGGGGAAAGGCGATGGTGAGAAGCGCGATCGTGATGAATGCGCGCAGCAAGCAGCAATTAGTGTACCTTCTTGGCGATATCTCGAAAATCGTCAGAGGAGAGGACGTTCTTCTTGAAAAATGGCATCAGCTCAGCGCGCACTGCAGATAGAGCTTGAAACTGGTGTTGGGTGAGGAGAGAAGGAACCGGGAGGGATGGAGACGAAGACGGAGATGAAGAGAGAGAAGAGATCGCAGTAGATGTCGAGGTGGCCGATGATGTGGAGTGGAGAGAAGACGTCGACGTAGCGGTAGTAGTGCCATAGACTCGAAACGAAGTGGATCGAGATGACGGCGTGTGTGGAATGGCGAACGAAGAAGGCGAAGAGGAAAACGGAGGAGACGGCGACGGCTGCGACACAAGACCGTAGGCCTGCTGCGAGCTGGATGCCTGCGTGGAGGACTGTGATGGCGACGGCGATGATACGAGAGAGAAGAACAGCGAATGGACCTGATTGGGTCGGTTCTCCTTGTCATCGCTTCGCGCGCTCTTCCTTCGCTGCGGTCCGCGTTGGCTCGCGCTCGACGCGGCGCTCTTCTTGGTCCGTCGTACGGCAGCCGTGGGCGTGGATTGGGACGACGGTGCCAGCCCGAGCGAACGCGTGAGCGGGAAGCACGACGAGAGGCTCGCGGTCGTGGGGTCTGACGATGCCACGGGTGAAAGCTGGATGGGCGAGCGCGCAGGCGTGCACTGGGAATCGCCGGCGTTGGCAGACTCCTGTTGTTGAGGCGAAGCAAAGTAGTCCGTGATGGTTGCGTTGGCCGCCGAACGCTCGGCGCGGGCCTTTTCAGTGGCGTTCACCACCCACAGCTGCGTGGGCGTATATTGCTCGCTGCTGCCACTGCTGAGGCTGCCGCCCGACGAAGATGGAGAGGGCTGGTGCTCGTTGTTGCTCTCGCTTTCCTCTTCATCATCACCATCGCCGATGAGTACGACCTCATTGTTGCTGTTGCTGTTGCTTGTCTCTTGTGTGAATCGTTGCTGTAGTATGCGACGATTCTGTTGGCGCGCTTCGAGGACTTCCGCGATCGTGCTCTGGCGCGTCATGCGAGGTCGCTTACGCTCTCTCCCCTCGCCGCCTCGGTGGAGCACGGCTGCAGCCTCCGCCTCCTCCTGTGACATCCGCTTGGTTTCCGCTTCTCGCTTCTTCCTCGCTCTTGTGTTGCGCAGCCGTCGGCCGTCCTGAGAGAAGACCGCCATCCCCGTGTCGTCGTGGTCGGCCACCGGGAGACCACCCTGCCGACGGTCCCATCGCTCCTGCTCGCTCTGAAGCCAGTGCAGCTCATCACCATCGTCCGCACCCTCCGCCTGCTCTCGTTCAATCTCGGCGTCGGACCGGTCGTCAATGAACGAATTGTTAGCCGCTTCTTCATCGTC
Source organism: Acanthamoeba castellanii str. Neff (assembly GCF_000313135.1). NCBI lineage: Eukaryota > Discosea > Longamoebia > Acanthamoebidae > Acanthamoeba > Acanthamoeba castellanii. The sequence goes on from NW_004457586.1 coordinate 104,565, forward strand.
GCCATAGGCCGCCTGTAGCTCCTACTCGTGCAGTGCGGACACCACAGACGCAATGAGCAAATAGAACGCGCTGCGGGCAACTCATTGATTACGTACGTGCACATCGTATTCGTGTTGCTGCTCCCTCTCCTGCACCCTCACCACTCGCTGTACGCTGCCCTGCACCATTGAAAATCTTGATTAAGTTAATTGACAATAAATCGTGACATGATGGAAGGGTGGCAGTACCTGGGATTGGGTGACGCGAGTGAACTTTTGTTTGCAGAGGGGGCACGAGTTGGCGACATTGCTCCACTCCAGAATGCAGGAGTAGCAAAAGATGTGGGAGCAACCATTCAGCTCTCCTGTGCCCTGCGGTCCTTGGTTGCCCGCCTTGTCCAGGCATATGGCGCACACAGAGGCCTCCTCCACCTCCCCCTCCATCAATCAAACTCAACCAGTGCTCGGGGTGATTGCGGCACAAAGAGCTCACATCTCTCCCTTCTGCCTTCCCGCCCACCACAACGGCTTTGAGTTCCAGGAATATATTTTTCCATTTTACATAAAATAAAGAGAAGAGGCCCTTGTCTTTTCGAAGCTTTGGTGCGCGTTGGCACGTGTGTGTATGTACAAAGGTGGACGCAAGTTTAAGCGTGCTTGGTCTTCTTAATGACGGTGTCGTCCAGCAGCGGGGTCCAGTGCAGGCACTTGGGGTCGATGAGCGGACCCGTGTTCTTCTTCTGCGAAAGCTTCAGGTGCTCTGAGATTGGCCACGCGAACGAAACAGCACTGGTGAGAACTCCAGTGGCGCAGTGGGCCGAAAGGAGGAGTGGAAGTGTTAAGTGTACCTTCGATCACCTTCGGGGTCACGGAGATGATGTGCTGGCCCTTCCAGTACTTGATCAGACTGAGCGACTGCAGCGTGGAGATGATGTCCTCCGTCTTGATAGCCGTCATCTGACTCATATCCTTGATGGAGATGTTTCCTGCGCGACAAAGAGACGTGAGCGATTACACACGCGTCCCCACTTCGCCCCGCTTGGCGCCATGGCAAGTAAACCTACCTCTGTGCTTCCTCAAAATCTCGAGCAGAACTTGGGTCCAGTAGCTCCTGAAGCTCAACAGCCCCTGTTGCGGGCAGTTAGCATGGGCTATAACAACCACCGCTAGGAGACGACGTGATCGGCGCGTACCAAGTCGGAGAGAGGCTTCTCCGGACTGCCCACTTTTCCTTCCCTCTTGGTCAGCTCGTAGGCGAAGGCAATCAAAAGCTTGCCGTAGCCCTGGAAAGCACAAAGAAGGTGCCTTGGGTCAGTAATTGCACGCGCGCAGAGGCGCCAGCACAGAACAGGTGGTGATGGCCAACCTTTCGCTGGTAAGGCGGCATGGTAAGAATACAGGCAATGTTGTAGTCATCCGGAGAGTCTTTCTCCTTGGAGAAATATCCAACCTGCAACGCAAAGTGGTGAGAACGAGCGCCGGAGAGACTCGCAATGGACATTGCGAGAGCGGGAAAGTGGCGGAGGCGTTACCATGTGACAGCCCCTGTTGTCGCACTCGGTCATGATGTAGAAGAGGAAAGGCTCGACATCGTAGTAGAGAGTCTTGTGGTCGAGGAACAGTTTGGCCATCAGGCACATGTTCTGGCAGTAGATCTTGTTCTTCTTGCCGTCCACCTGGGCATGAATGAGCATACAGCACGGGTAAGCCAAGAGCGCTCCTGGCCGGCTGCATCACCTGGACGTAAGGGGACGCACCTCAAAGACGGACAGCGTGCCGTTTCTGTAGATCTCGTTGCCAGGCGGGTGCCGCAGGTCGCACTTGAGCTGCATGAGGTTAGGAAGTGAGCTATCCGAGGTCGGACCCAAACGACGCAGCGCTGAAAGAAGGAAGCCCACCTTGTGACGCTGCAAAGTCTTCCTCTTCTTCATGTACTTAAGGCAGAACTCGCACATGTAGAGCTTCTGGCAGTTCGCAAACTCCTCGGGATAGGGCGAGAAGTACCAGGTGTCGACCTCGAACTTGCCGATCTCAATGGTTTGGATGTTCTTCACCTTGGTGATCTCCTCATGCTCTTTCTCGAGCGCCGAGAGCTTCGTATCCTCCTGTGATTCGAAATTTGTGCACATGTGAGAATCGGGTCAGATCCTGGCGCGAGATGCATGGGCTCACGTTGACCTTATTGTGAGTGATTTCGTGAGCCTTGCGCTTGGTCTGCCTTGTCTTGATCCTTTCGTTTCGTTCGGCCTTCTCTTCTTTCTCCTTCTCCTTGTCCGTGCTGAGTTGATCCTCGGTGACCCACTCATCGAGCCGCCTGTTGAATTCGACGTAATGAACGTAGTAATCCCACGTCCCCTCCTTCGTGCCGGGCCTGCGCTCAAGGATTTCGCAGGTGTGCAGCTTGCCGTCCTGCTTCCATCGGCAAGGTATCTTCGTTCCTATCTCCAGCGGCTCCTTCTTGCCCGACCTTCCATTAGTGGCGGCATCTGCACTCATGTTTGCGAGCAATAGACTTGTAAAAATCACCACGCGAGCACACAAGATGGACGTTGGATGATGCAATCCGCGAGCCCCAGGGCACGTCAAAATAATTATGGGACAAAGTGCAGAAAAGTTTTGGCGCCAAGAGGAAAAAAAGGAGCAACACGCGTGACCGCCCCTCCTCAAAGGAAGAAACGCCTCCTGCTCGTCTCGTTCTCTTTCTGCACGACGAAAAAGAGAGCCGAAGAGAAGAGAGACGGAACGAAGTGACCGTTCAGTTCGAGCTTGATTGAAGATGGCGATTGAGAAAGGGCACGGACCTTGTACACCCATTCGTACTCTCCGTGTTCGCTATCGAATGTTCCGTGCTGGATGCTGCGCAGCTTGAGCGTGAACCTGGGTCCGATCTCTTGCAGCCGTGCCTTCTTTTCGTTCTCGTAGATGTATCTGCATCATGGAAAGAGAGTCACGATGTTAGAGCCGCTAATCGCATGCGAGAAGAAGAAGATGGAAGATGCACGTACCTGTGATGCCTGAAGAAGATGAAGTCGCGCTGATTGTGGAAGGTGACGACTCGTCGGCCCTTGAAGTCTGGCTTCAGAGGGAAGATGGACGCAAACATACGACCCACAGTGTGACCCAGCCCTGAACACGCGAGGTAGTATTAGAATCAAGTAGCAGCAATGAAAAGAGATGGGGAAGGAAGGTGATGGTACGAGTGTTGAAGTTGTTCAAAATGAGCTCCGGAAGATGCTCCGAGGGTGTGGCGTGGTTCCTGATCTTCTTCATCAGCTTCACGGAAGTGATCTTGAAGTGGAACGTCGGTCCTTCGGGCAAGTTGATCAGCAGCGCGCCGTCTAGCCAGGGTTAAGGAAACAAATGCAAAAGAGAGAGGGAGTGGCTGCAAGTGACGAAAAGAGGAGAGTGTAGGGAAGGGGAGGAAGAGTTGAAAAGGATACTAACTCCTCGGAGTCCGCCGCCTCTGTCCTCGTTGATGACGATGAGGGCTGTGTATTCTCGCTCCTTGGCCCAGGTCACGATCTTCTTGAGCTCGAAGGTGCCGCGCTTGCGGAACGATGAGTTGGGGATCACCTTGAGCAAGTCCTCGATGAAGGTGAACGAGGTCTACGCAGAATAGCAAAATCAGAACATCACCACAGCTGTACCACCAGTTCTTTTCCTGACCCTAAGCAAGGACTATACCTTTGTGGGCTTCTGTGAAGTGGTGAAAAGGATCTTGGGCGTCTTTTCGCCCCTGAAGAACGCAGAGAACTCGTCAACGGCTTCGTCCTCGATGACTTCCTGCAGTGCCCGACCGACAAACAGTGAGCAGCAAGAGCGTAAGAGGAGCGTCAAGCACCAGACAGGGTGGGACTATACCGCATCGTCGGGCTTGACGATGGTCTCATCGAACTCTCTGGTGTTTTCGATCGTGCGCGGTTCGAGTTTGGGCGGTGCCTGAGGTGGAGATGAGGCAAATTAAAATCGCTACAGAGAAACCACAGATGTATGGTGATGATTTTACCTTGTCTCCCAGCTTCGCCCTCTCCTTTTGCCTCTTGTTTCGTTCTTGAGATTTCAATCTCTTCTTTTCGGCCTTGATCTTTTGGTAAACTTCGCTTCGCTTCATCTTGTTGGGGATCGCCGATGGCATGACCTTGAATCCCTCCGGCAGATTTCCGTACACATACCTGGGGCGCTCCGGCGGAGCGTCCTTGTCAGCAGCCTTGCCTCCATTGTCATCCTTCTTTGCTCTCTTCTCGGCCTTACGGGGCGATGCACCCGTGCTCTTCTTGCCTCCGGCCTTCTTCTTGCCTTCTGCAACCGAATCATCGGCCTTCCTCTTATTGACGATTTTCTTCTCGGGCTTCTCCATTTGCTGTGCCTCTCTTGTTGTTATCTATCAACTACCGAGCCTGCACCCTCGATTGCCTTCTCCGATCTTTCCCGATCCGAGATTTTGAAGCTGCAGCCAGAAGAAATTCATTGTGCACGAAGGAAAATAAGCAATTATTCAGCATCGCGGTGGAGAGTCGGAAGAAAATCAACGGAGGGTCAAATGACAAAAATCCCGCATTGGTTGATTATCCGAAACCACTGCGACGGCTCAATGAAGATTCCCGCTGGAGTCTGCCAGTTCTCCCCACTACAAGTCGCAGCGACGGCCAAAACATCCACTCCACTCAGCAAGACACTAGCCACTCGCCCCCATGAGTAGAAACATGAGCAAAAACACATTACGCCAAGCCACCCGAGCAACCCTGCCAGGACTGACCACCAGCAGAGCTCTCGTCCCTGCAGCCTCTCACCAAACCCCGACGCTGTCCTCCACATCGGGGGCTCGACGAGGCCATGCCAACCTGAAGCCGGGCTGCTCGACGTGCCTCTATCGGCACGAGTGCTTCCCTGCCCACTTTGCGCTCCCACCTATGCACTCCGCGCCCGCCGAAGCCGAGCTCGTCAGGGGTCTCTGGGCAAACCCCCGCGTCCGCCGCCTCCTCCCCGCCGCCCTCCTCGCCCTGTCCGCCGCGGGCACCGGCCTCTTCGTGTGGAGCGAACACGAGCGACTGGCCGCCCTGGCCCAGCGCTACTCGTCGTTGCTCTCCCAATTGGACACTGCGACCACCACGACCTCAACCACGACGACTGAGCACGACCGCCAGCGGGTGTGGGACCATCTCTCCACCCGACCCGAGATCCTCAACACGTTCCTGTTCTGTTCGTGCGGCTGCGGCGAGAAGGTGGACTTCCACCAGGGCCAGTTCGAGATGAAGTCCGGGCGCGTCTTCAACTGCGCCCACTTCCGCTGCGACGGCTGCGGCAAGCAGCTCCAGGGCACCACCGCTACCAGCACCACCACTACTCAGGCCGATCACCACGGCCACGAAGAAGACGGCTGGGTGTTCAACAAGGAGGGCAAGCTCTACTGCGTGTACGACTTCATGGATCGGTTCTGCCACACGTGCGCCGGCTGCGGGCACGAGCTGGGCGACCAGCTTGCGGTGGACCCGCGCCTGGGTGCCGCCTTCTGCGTCGACTGCTTCCGGCAACACTCGTCGGCCGACGTTGGCCAGGGCGTCGAGCACCACTTCAAGGTGCTCGAGCCGGTCGAGTCACAATCGCAGGGCGACAGGCTAATGAAGGAGGTCAAGCAATGGCTCAGCCAGGGTGCCTCTCCTCCTTCTTCTCTCTGTCACGTTTAGATCGTGAGCTGACGCTTCTTCTCTTCTGTGTTCAGAGATGGGACTCGAGTTCGCGGGCGCAGACGGCGACATTCCGCTCTCGCTGTACCGGCCGGAGAAGATCGATCAACTCAAGGGCATGGGCAAGCAGCACATGAAGGCCGGGCACGACGAAAAGATGGGCAGCACGCTCGGACTCACAGTCAAAGAAGCCTCGCGGCCCTCCCTCTTCGCCAAGAAGGTATGTCACCACCGTCATCATCCTCCCCTGGCCCAAAACGATTGCGACGATACTGACCTTCGCTTTTTGATGCTTCCGCAGACCTACACACCCAAGGAAGTCATCCTGGTGAAGGGGCTAAGCGAAGATCACGCCGGAGCAGTTCTCGCCCACGAAATGATGCACTGCTGGATCGGTAAGTCCAATCTGCCTACACTTTTCCTTCAGTTGAGGCACACCTTTCTGATGGAGTTCTTCTTCTTCTCGTCCTGTGTACAGCCTTGTACCTCTCGCAGACTTCGGAGCTTCCAGAGGAAGTGGAAGAGGGCCTGTGTGAGCTGATGAGCTACTTCTGGCTCGTGCAGAAGCGAAACCAAACCACTACTACACAAGCGGCGGAGAAGCGGGAGGAGGTGGAGTACCTCCTCGGGCGTATGGAGCGGAACTGGGACAACGCCCAGGGCCGAGGCTTCCACCGCGCGCTGACTTCGCTCCAAGCTCAAGAGGACGGCAACCTGCAGCTTCTTTTGGCCCACGCCCGACAGCACTCGGCCTTCCCCGCCCCACTCCCCGCACTCTGAATCTCCCTCACTTTCTCTCTCTTCTATCTCTCTTACACCATCTATCACTGTTCAGTGCCTGTAGTCAAGCGCTGGCGTGTATATAGCAAATACCAAAGTAATGTAGCTAGACATCGACCCAAGATGTTCGGGTTCAATGGTAGCAACGGTTCTCGGTGGTGTTGTGGTTTCGATTGCTGCGAGGCATTCGTGGGGCACACCCAGCGCGTTGTCGGCTCGCCTGGCAGTACACCATGTTGGTCGAGGCTAGTGCCTGCGAAGTGATCAGCGGAAAGAGGAGCGAATGTGGAATACGACGAATGTGCGGGCACAACCTGAAGATGGAGGAAAAGAGGCGCTAGGCCCTGATCCGACGACTAACCACAGAGAGCGAACACTAGCGTCGCCGTCATGCTGAATCTCATACACCCTTCCACGCGGAGCAGAGGGCTGGGGGATTGCTTGCGCTGATGCCTACCAGCCCCGAGCGCCACCACACAAAGCTGAAACTCCGGATAAAACAAAGCACAGGAAATGGCTTTTCATTCAATTTTTCCCTTGGCCCTGGAAGAACCTTCTGAAACACATTTTTGGTACACCTTCCTTTTTCGATCCCCAGTTGTTGTTGATTGGCCGAGAGTGTGCCTGGCGGGGCCTTTTGAGCGAGTCCGTTAGAGCATTTCAGTCTTTACCCAACCGCAAGAACAAGAGCAACAAATAGTAGTCGAAGCACTAGTAGAAGAACGACCCCACTCCAGTTCTCCTCGAACAAGATGTATTTCCTCGCGCGAACTTTTTCTCGCCTCTTTGGGGCCTCAGCCGCTAGCGCCACCTCCGCTCGCTCGACTCCCATCACGACTCCGGCGACCCCCTCAACCCCCACCACGACCTCCGCGACTTTGCCCACCCTCGCCTCGAGCTGTTTCGAATTCTTCACCTTCGCTCACGACCAACACCAACACCAGAAGAAGACCACAACCGAAGAAGATGAAGATCTCGGTGTGTCGTTTGTTCTCCTTTCCAACCACTTCGAGAAGATCGCCTCTTTCGACAACGATGAGGTCCGCCAGCTGGGAGACTTCTCCAGCCTCGCCTACCTCGACCGCCAGGCCAACCTCGGTGATGGCTCCTACAACGTGACGGCCTTTGCCACCGAGACCTCGTCGGGCTACGTGAGGACCCAGGGCCGCGAGGTGGTCCTCACCTACAAGGGCACCGACACAGCCACCGACTTCATGAGCGACTTCAACGCCTGGCCCGTGTCCGACCAGGAGCTCCTGCCCGAGGGGTTCATCCATCGCGGGTTCCTGCTGGCCTTCCAGAGCTCGTGGCCGAAGGTCGAGGCCGCCCTCCACCGCCACGCCGCGAGCCAGGGCCTTGGCGTGGCCAAGCTCAACTTCACCGTGTGCGGCCACAGCCTCGGCGCGGCGCAGGCCACCCTGGCTGCGCTTCAGCTGGCCCACCTCGGGGCCTCAGTCGATCAGATTCGGCTCCTCACGTTCGGCTCCCCGCGCGTCTTCTCGTGGGCGGGCGCCGCCTACTTTGAGCGCCTCGGGCTGGGCGGGCGCACGCTTCGTGTGGCCGAGAACGGAGCCGACCCGGTGACGATGGTCAATCTGGGAAGCCTTGGATTCAAGCACGTTGGGTTGAATCTGCGCGTCGAGAAGCCCGCCGCAGCCTGGCCCCATCTGATGGAAGGCTACATGGCTGGCTTCTTGGCCCTCACGACTTCGACCTTCGTGCCGTCCTTCCCCCTGGGCTCCCGTCGCGCCCTTCTCCGCCTTCTCCGCCTCTAATAATTGTCAATTATCTCTTCACACTTCCACATAAAAGTGGAATCGTTTCTATCCTTCGACTTTCACGAATGGGACGCCATCGCGCGCGCGCGAAACGAAAGATGGTCATACATACAACTGATGGGAAGGAGCCACGTGGTGTGCGCGGCAGAACTCGGTTCAGAGCGTGGTGGAGCAGTAGGAGGCGAGGAAAGGCGAGCGGTATCCGTCGTGGCGGTAGGTGATGGGGAAGAAGGTCTCCTCCATCTCCACCGAGCCCCATTTCTTGTATCGTCCGTAGATATACTGTGTGCGCGTGAAGGCATGTCTCTTCAGCGCGACAGCTCAACAGGGTTGGGAGAAGAAGAAAGGCGGGAGCGTACCCCAACGCCGGTAGGCTGAAAGGTGGCGTGGCTGGGGAGGAAGTGAATGGCCAGGCTCCGCCGTACTCTGGTCTTGTCCGTGTTGGGACCCGAGCCGTGCCAAGTCGGCCCACTCTGCATTCATTTACTCGGGTGGTGAGGTGGTGTGAGGGCGGGCTAGGGCCGTTGTTGAGGGAGCGTACGTGGAAGGCCGCGCCGCCAGCCGGGACCTCGACGGGCACCACTTCAGGTCGCGGCAATCCCAGATGCTTGGCCGTCTGTGATGTGAAGCCACATGTAGAGATCAGCAACATCAATCAATGTTGGAAAACACTACAGGGAAAGAGGCTTCAGGAGCGCCCTGTACGTGGTCAAGCGATGCGCGATAGTCTTGGGCGGTGAAGAATGCGTTCTGCAGCATCTTGCTCTCTTGTGGCCACTTGTGCGAACCTCTGCACTCGGCAAGACGTGAGCGCGTGTAGCTGTGGGGCCATGGGAAGAGGAATTGCGCGTGCGAAGAGAAGCAGCCGTACCTCACGTACTCAAGCGTTCCCGCCGTGCGCGAGGTGTCATCCAAGGCTATCCAACAGGTGATCAGCTCTCGGCGCTGGTGCATGTCGAAGTGTGAGTGCGAGCTCTCACGAGCGACCAGAAACACACACGAAACGAAAGCGTACAGGATTGAGGAAGTCAAAGTACGGAGCGTCCTAGAGGGCCGCACGCAAGTGAGCAGACAGGTCAGCATTCAACTTTGGTGAAGACGAGACAAGTAACTCCAGACGAGCTCAGGCCCCTACCTGGTGGAAGGAGACAGCCTTGGTGCCCGGCGGCTTCCACCATATATCGTCTTGGCCCACCCTGGTGCCCATCCATCCGGCTAGCTCCGCTGCCAACCGCCCCAGGCGCTCACTCAGCACCGCCGACGCAATCGTGTAGTCGCTCTTCCACTGTTGAACGTCCACAACAGCAAAAATGCAGCGCTTCATTATCCAGTGAGTCAGCGATCCTAGGTAGGGTGGCAGCGTACGCTGTTCACGATCTCGCGGGTGACGTCATCGCGGCCCATGCCTTCTCGCCAGTGCCACTCGTCAGGGTACACCCCAGTGTCGAACTCACCCCTTTCAATAAATTAATAAATAAATAATTAAATAGAAGAAACGTGGATGTGAGGGGGGCACCTGAAGAGAAGGGGGAAGCGGTTCTTAATGGCCTCGGCCAGGCTGGGGTCGATCAATCTATCCACTACCAGGAAGCCGTCGTCCTGAAACTGGGCCTTCTGCTCTGGGGTGAAAAAGGCGCTGCTTGGGCTCAGCGAAGTGGCCAACCTCCGTACGAAGCCCCCAGCGCGGCAGCTGCCAAGCCCCCTGCGGTGCCCCTGCAGGGACAGGGCCGCTGTCGTCCTTCTCATCTTCTGCGAGAGATGAAATTCCAGGGTAGCCCCGGGCAGGGATTGGGCACTCCCTGTGGCCTGGTGGGGTTTTGGTCGCAAACTCGGTCACACACAGACCAACTAGAGGGGTGGGGCAGCTTGGATAAAAGGCAGGGATCAGAGAGCTCAGCACTTGACCACCACTCGGACATCATGCAGCTCTCGTCGTTCTCCCTCCTCTTGCTGCTCTGCGCTCTTGCGTTGGCTTCAGGTATGCCCTCTCGCTCTTCTGGACGTGTGTGAACCGGCATCTCAGGCCTGCCTTTTGCAGCACAAACTACCAGCCCCGCCGCCAGCCGCGCCGCCAGCCCAGCCGCCAGCCCCAATACAGCCCTGATCACCACCTTGAAGACCGCTGCCTCCCAGGTGGACAGGGTGAATGCTCTTGGCGATGACTTCATCTTCGACTTCAGAGGAACACTGGGCGTGTCCGAGGGCCGGGGCGGCAAGACTGTGGCCGCCACCGCCCGGAACTTCCCCGCCCTCATCGGTAACGGCGTCGCCATGACCGTGGGCTACCTCGGGCCTTGCGGCATCAACCTGCCCCACACCCACCCCCGAGCCACCGAGTTCAACTTCGTTGCGAGTGTACGCTCTCCTCTAGCCGCTCGAGCGCAGGTTGGTTCGTGGATCTCATAAGGAATGTGGACGCACAGGGCGCGTTCGAGGCGGGCTTCTTCATGGAGAACGGGAATGAGTTCGTCATGACCAACGTGACGCAGGGCATGGCGGTGGTGTTCCCCCAGGGCGCCATCCACTTTGAGCAGAACATGAACTGCGAGCCGGCCGTCTTCGTCGCCGGCTTCAACAACGAGGACCCCGGCGTCTCCACCATCGCCTCCAACTTCTTCGGACTGCCCACTGCGGTGCGTTCTCACTCTCCACTCCTTCACATTGTTGCGCCTGCTCCTCACTTTGTGCCCTGTCAGATTGTGGGCGCGTCCCTGGGAGGACTCAACATCTCCTCGGTGGAGGACCTCAGGGCTATGCTGCCGGACAACCCAGCCTTGGGTACCGAGGAATGTCGACGTCGATGTGGTCTCTCGCTGGACTGATCTTCTCTCCCGATTGGTTATTGCTCGCTGCTGCCATGCGAACGTTTTTCCACCGAAATTTGCCCGGCCCTCTGCCTGCATTGTTCCCTGGAACTGCCATAGATAAAGACCCAGTTAAGACATGCCCGCGCTCACGCACACACACACACTCGCAAACAACAACATCAGCAGCAGCAATAACAACAATGGCGATGGAAGGCAAAGTGGCGGTGATCACCGGCGGAGGCAGCGGTATTGGAAAGTCGACGGCGGTGGTACTAGCGAAAGAGGGCGCCGTGGTGGCCATCTTCGACACGGAGGAACAGCGACTGCGCGAGGTGAAGCAGGAGATTGAAAACTCGATGGGCACCGAGTGCTTCACGTTTGCTGGGAGTGTGAGCAGCGAGGTCGACACCATCAAGTTCTACGAGCAGGTGCGAGAGAAGTTTGGTACGACACCCCCCCCCGCGTAGACGCCACCTTGCTAACCCTGGTGAAGGCCAAGTGGACTGTGTGCTGGCAAATGCGGGAACGAACGGCACTTGGGCACCGATAGAGGAACTCACATCTGCTGAATTCATGAGCACTATCAACGTCAACCTCCTGGGCTCATTCCTAACGATCAAGTGCGTCTCCATTGCACAGTTCGTTTCATTTGTGTTCTAACATTTAAATTCAATGTGCACCCTCGCCTCAAGGTATGCTGTACCTTTGATGAAGGAAAAGGGAGGATCGATAGTGCTCACCTCGTCCATCAATGGCACTCGCACCTTCCTCAACACCGGTGCCACGGCGTACTCAGCCAGCAAGGCCGGCCAGGTTGGCTTCTCCCCACCACTTCCAGTTGACATGCATACTAACACACCTGGTCAGGTCGCCATGGTGAAGATGCTGGCAGTGGAGCTAGCTCAGTTCAAGATCAGAGTGAATGCAGTGTGCCCAGGTTACATTGAAACAGCAATGTGTGCCAATAGAAGGAAGGCTGAAGGGATCCGACTGCCATCTGAATACCCTGAAGGTGAGTCCTCACCATTGGCCACCTGCCTGTTATGGCTTCACTGGCTAACACAAGACCGTGCAGGGACAATCCCATTGACTGGCAAAAAGGGAGCAAAAGCCCTGCAGGTGGCACACCTCAATCACTTCTTGCTGTCGGAGAAGGCAGACCACATTACCGGCACAGAGATGTACATCGACGGAGCCGAGTCCCTCTTTGGGCCATAAGGCAGCAATTATGAATGCAAGCGAAAAATTGATCCAAAAAGAAGCTCCCCGGGCAGGGTTCGAACCTGCGACCTCACGGTTAACAGCCGTGCGCTCTACCAACTAAGCTACCGAGGACTGCTGATGCGACGTTCACCCAACGATTTACAGATAGGCGCTGGAGGTTGCTAGGCGATGGTAGTGAAAACGAAAACCCGAAAAGAGAACTCCTCGTTCGGCAGCTGAAGAAGGCCACAACAAGCTCAAGTTTGAAGTGATTTCATTCAATTGAACCATGTTCAATAGGCGAGACAGGGCATCGAGAGACCTTTCGTCCTCATCTTCGAGCTTGTACGAAGCGTTCGGCAGCAAGGAAGGTAGACGAAGCACCCTTTGGGCAAGCGCCAGTAGTACACATTCTCACCTTACCTCATCCAATTCAGAGGACGAGGATCTTTCCTTGGTCAGGTCGTACCTGCAGCACGGCCAACGCGCCTCCATCTCGGTACTCCCGACGTGACCTCGTCCTCGTCGTCGTGCATCTCTCGGCCGAACAATATTTATTTCCTTTTTTTAATTTTAATTTAAAAATTATTATTTATTTTAGTCCGAAGGCGCCTGGGAGCGGGAGCACAAGGAGAACAATGACGAGCGGCAGCGGCGGCGCAGCGTGGCCCTCGAGCCGGGTTTCGCGCCCGCCTCCATCTTCTCCTCGAGCAACATCAGGCACGGTTCATCCCCACCGTACCACCCCGCTCACTCCCTCCCTCCCCCTTCTGTGTGCTTGCTCGCGAGCGCCTTGCTTGTGTGGTCTACTGCCCACAGCTCAAAGCTTGCCTCTCCTGACCGTCACCACCACCACCACCACCCCACCATCACCACCGCACCACCACCGCACGCTGTGCAGGAACTCGACCCGGCTGGAGGGGATGCGCGACGACGTGGGCGGCTCTTCGGGTCCCGCGCAGCCGCTGCGCGTGTCCCAGTTGATCGGCCACGTACGTGCCCTGCGGCGCCCGCCGGTATATAGCTGCTCACACCGACCGCACACGCACACGCACCACCGCACACACACACACCACACACACGACAACAGGACCAGGCGGGAGGTCCCGACCTGCGTGCCTCGGCGATCAACGAGCAGGTGCAGTCGTTCCAGCAGATCCTGGAGCAGGGACAACAGTCGCGCCTCACCCCGGCGCAGACCAACGTCATCAGCATCCACCTGGGTACCCACCGCACACATCGCGCTCCCCAGCGCTGCTCGGCCTTTCCCCCGCACTCACCACTCGTGTGTGCGTGTTGTGTGCGTGTTCGAACGACGCAGGCAACTTCGGTCAAATGATTTCCAAGCTCGAGCTGCTCATCGACCAGCACATCGACGAACCCGAGCGCTTGGGCACATTGCTGATGCTCCACGAGAGCATCACCGACGCCATCAAGGCCTACGAGGCCACCATCGTCGCGTAAGCATTACTCCCCCCCTACGAGCAATGCGCAGGTGGTAACCGGGGGGCGCTGCTCGCACGTGCAGTCAGTACTCCGATCCTGCGCAGGACGAATTCGCGGGTTTCAGTTTTGACTACCACGCGTGGGAGGAGGACCAGCAACGGCAGCAGCACGAGGACACCAAGGAGGAGTCCGAAGAGGAGGACGGTACGCAGCTTCGCCACCCCCCCAACCTCTTCTCTCTCGTCGTAGCTCACTTTCTCTCTCTCTCTCTCTCTTCTGGTGGGGCGCAGATCTGGACGAGGAGGACGATGAAGACCACGAGGGCAAGGAGGAGAAGGAGTGCCTCATTTGCATGGACGACTTCTGGTATTTTTTTTTTCTATACTACTGCCAGCCGGAGAACATCAACCTCGTCGCGCGCCTCGCCTTTGGCCTCGGTGTAGGTGTTGACGGCGAGGGCGCGTGTGTATGGTGTTCAGGTGGCCGGGCAAGCGTGGATACCAGCTGAAGTGTGGGTGTCTCTACTGCAAGGCCTGCCTCAGAGGCAACTACGACGTGTGCGAATCGCTTGCCCCTTCCCCCCTTAGGCCTTCATTTGTGCGTTCGCTGCGGCCAACCGTCTAACGAGGTTCCCATCCGACGAGCAGGCTGATCAACGACGGCAAAGTGCTCAAACTGACTTGCCCCAACCCCACCTGCGCTGCTGCTGTACGCCTCTCTCCTCCCAGCGGTTCGTACCTTGGCGGCTCACAGAGGCTGATGCGGTCCATCCGCCGGGCGCCGTGTGTGCGTGCTGTGGTGTGAACATAGGTGGAGGAGGACGATCTCAAGAACATCCTCACCAACAAGCAGTTCGTGAGGTACCAGCAGTTCTACCTGCTGGCCTCCCTCCGCAACGATCCCACCGTGCGCTGGTGCCCCAAGTACGGCCTTGCCGCTCCGCCTCACCAAGCCAGGCACTCCTGCTAACTCTTTCTTGTTCTGGTTTTCCTCAGGATTGGCTGTGAGACGGCAGCGCATGGCTCAGAAGAAGATTGCCACATGAAGTGTTCATCGTGCTGTACGCTCCCCCACCGGCTCAGCCAACTTTGCAGGCTAATTCAAGGTCTCCTGGTTCGTCCAGCGACCGAGTTCTGTTGGAAGTGCAACTTGGAGTGGCACGAGGGAATCACCTGCGAGCGAGCTAGACGCCAAGCGCAAAAGGGCAAGAAGAAGATGACCCGTGCGGAGAGGAAGGTTAGTTGCTACTGGCCCGCATCGCATTCAACGTAGTTTACTGCCCCCACTCACTCTCGGCTTGTTCAACAGGCCGAGCGGTATATCAAGAAGAAAGCTCGACCCTGCCCGAAGTGCAAAACGCCCATCCAGAAGAACGACGGGTGCAACCACATGACGTGCCAGGGCTGTCGCTGTACGTTCGCCCCCGCTCGCATGCGCCCTTACGTGTGTGATGGCTCATTTGAACATGCGTGTTAGATCAATTCTGCTGGATCTGTATGGGCGAGTTCCAGAGCTACGACCACTTCTCGACTGGCAAGTGCAAGGGCCTCCAGAACTGGTCCTCCCACTGGACCAAGTACGGCGCCTACGCCGGCATCGGCGTCGGAGTGGCCGCCGGCGTGGTCGTGGTCACGCCCATCGTTATCGGTGCGTCGACTCCCCTTCTCCATTCCCCTCTCACCGGGGCCTGCTTTTCACACCCACGCCCCTTCCTTCATCAGGCCTGGGCATCCCCGCGCTGGCCATCGGTCTCCCGATCTACGGCGCCTACAAGCTGGCCTCCTAATTATAAGCAGAGACTCGGCTGGGCCACAGTCAGCCTCATTGATGTGAAATGCTGTGGACGAAGGTTGGCTTGCCGCTGCCGCCAGGGCTGTGTTTGGGGTTTACCGAACGGGTTGCGTCGAAATGTACACTTACTTGACAACCGCGAGAGGAGGGGGTGGGAGGCTGAACGGGGCTGCTGAGGCAGCCGGTGCGGCGAAAGCGTTCAGTGTGGTGGCTCAGTCCGAGCCCGAGTGGAAGGCGAACACGTCGTCGAACAAGTCGGCTGCCTTCTTGGCCTTGGTCTTCTGCAGCGGGAGACGGCGCTTCCTGATCACCTGCGCGAAAGGAGAGTATGTCAGTCGCGAACACCACAAGGATACGCAAAAGCCCAAGGGCGCACCTTCTTCGCCTTCGGGCCTGTAATGGGTGTCTCCTGCTCGCCATCGATGGTCTTACTGGTGGCCTTACGCGCTTTCGCCGTCGGTGTCGGTGCCTGCACACTCACACGCTCAGTGCTGATGGTGATATCGCGCGAGCTTCATCGTGCTGCTGTACCTTCTTGGTCGTTCTGCGCACCGGGGTCAGGCGTCTACGCTTCTTCGTGTCGGGTGTGGACTCTTCCTCCTTCTCCTCTTCGGACTCGTTCGACGGATCGGGGCACGCCGGCAGGTCTCTGCCAACCTGGGTTATGTTCACCTTCGCTACAGGAGCTAGCAAATGTCCGTTATAACTTGCGAGTGCCTCTTTGTGTGTAGGGCAGTGCGCGAGTAGAGCAGAGCACCTTCGTCCTGCCCTTGCTGCTGTAGCGCGACGATTTTCGCTTCCAGAGCTCCTCTCGCCTCCTCCATTCTGGTGATCTTCATGGTGAGCTGGGTCCTCTCCTCTTCGGCGACAGCTGCCTGGCGTAGGAGCTCCTCGGCCATGGTGCACTTGGATCTCTCGAGAGTCAGCAGATGCTCTTGAATGGCTCTTTCCTATTGTGGGTAGCACAGTAAAGGACGAGTGAAATGCAATCCGTGACGAGGGCAAAAGGTCAAGGCACCTTCTCGTGTAGCGTCTCCTGCAGCTTCTGGAGTTGCTTTTTGAGCTCCCGCTCTTTCGCATCACGCTCGGCGCTGAGTTGTGCGAAGGCTTCGTCGGCCCTGTTTTGCTCCTGCGAGCGAGTGCGTCGGTTAACGTGGTTGGTCAATTGCCGATGGGAATCAGCGGGATGCGTACCATATTCAGACGGTCACCGATCTCCTCGAGCTTGCGCTCTTCTTGCCTCACAGCACTTGCCAGCACTTCGTTATTGCGACGAGCCTCGTCCAAGAGAGTGGCGAGCTTCCTGCCTTCGTCGGTCTTCGCTTGCAGTTCCTCCTCGACTCTTGCGCGTGCCTCGTGAGCGGACGCGACGGTCTTCTGGAGCGCATCGAGGTTGCTTGTGGCAGCGCCCAATCTTGACTAAAGAGCAAACTGAGTAAGCGGAAGAAAGAGAAGATCTTTCGAGCACGTAACGCGGTACCTCCAGGTCGCAGGCTCGCTTCTTAGTGGCTTCGTGATCGAGCAGCTCTCCGCGAAGCAGCTGGACCTCGTGAAGCATGTTCGCGCTTCCTGCCTGAAGCGAGCCGAGGTCGCTCTCTACGAGAGCCGTTGCAGCTTGCTGGTGCTCCAGCCGTGCCCGCATCTCAGCAGCAACCTCTTCTGCCTTAAGGTAGGGTCAACAACTGACTGTGTCGACGTCGGTGTATGTTTAAGGTACCTTTTTGCGTTCCGCTTGCTCGCCCTCGAAGAGTGACCGGACTTCGGCCGATTCGGTTTGTAGTTCGAGGATCAGTAACGCTTGCTCGTCCCTTTCACTTGCCAACCGCGCAGTCTGCTCCTTCGACGAGTCGAGCCACTGCTTTAGTTCTTGCAGCTCAGCCAGAAGGTCGCCCTTGGAAGCTCTCAGGTCATTGTTCTCGCCGTTAAGTGGTCGAACCTAAACAGCGTAGTGAGCCTCGATAACGACTAGAAGAAGAGAAACCAAGAGACCTACGTACCGCTCCTGTTGACGCTCAAGCTGCTCTTCAGAGGCACGTAGCTGTTCGTTGAGGCTAGCTATCTCAGCATTGCGAGCATCGTTGCTTTGGCTGAGGGTGTCCACTTGACAACGCAGAACCTCGATTTGGCTCGTTAAGTCGGCCTGTTGGCCGAGCAAGGCGTCTCGCTCCCTTTCCTGAAGGGAGCGCATCAGCGAAGAGGCTTCCGAAGAGTGAGGGAGAGATCGACCGGTACCGCTGTTTCAGCCTGCTCCTTGAGGGCTTGCGAGAGGCCATTGCCCTTGACTGTGCTCTCCTCAAGGGCAGCACGAAGACTGGCCACTGTCTCTTGATGTTGTGAGAGCACGGATTGAACTTGCTTTAAGGAGTTTCGGTAGTGTGTAGCCTTCGACGTGAGCTTGGTCATCGCTTCGGCTTCGGCAGCAATCTGGCCTTGCAAGCGACCTGCCGTAAGAGATTGTGAGCACTGGTCTGTCTTTCAGTTGCGCAGGTGCCAAGAACGAACCTTTGTCTTGGTCAGATTGCGAGAGCGTACGCTTCGACTGCTCGAGCGCAGCTTCGAGCTGCCCAATTGCTCGCTTACGCTGCTTCGCGCTCTCGTCGACTAGCAGACGAACGGATGAGTGTTGAACGGTATGACTGAAGTGCTCGATACGTACGCTCCGTCAGTTTCTTCAGGTGCTCGGTCTTCCATTGCAATACAAGCCTCGCTTCGGCTTCCAGAGAGGCAACCGCTTCTTCCTGCAGCTTCATCTGCTTCGCGGTGACGCTTACATCTTCATTCGCTGCAGAACGTAAAAGAAAATTACCGACTGCTGCGAGACTAAAGCGTGAGGAAGGAGCAGTACCTGATTGAACTCTCTCGCCAAATGTAGTCACGGTCTCCTTGATGCAGTTGCACATGGTCTGCGTGGTCTTGACCTCGAACTCGAGAGACGACAGAAGCTTCTGCTGATGCTCGAGCATAGTCGTTAGCTTTACGTTCCGCTCTGAGTACTTAGCGATGCAGTCGGCCTGGTCTCGAATGATGCCCTCTGACTTGCTGAGCTTGTGCTCGAGCAGCCTCATGTCGGTATGCGACGTTACTTGACCCTTCATCAGTTTCTCTAGGAGAACGTGGCGTTAGCGTTGGACTTCTCGAACCGATACCAAGCGGAGCGAGAGGGCAGAAGTACCGGCAGCTCGCTTCAAGCTCTCATAGCAGGCCTCCTTCTCGCCTACCGTGCGCGGGTTCTCGGGCTCACCATCACCTCCCCCACAGTCCTTGTCGCGCGATGGTTCCATATCGAGAAGTGAAGGTCGCTTGGGTCTTGTAGCGGAAGTCGAGCGGAGCTGTAGCTTCGTGGTTCGCACCGTACGCGGGCAAGAAGGTGAAGTGACCAACCCTCGACTTACCTTTTCAAGCTCGTTTGCCGGCGGGATTGTCCGGATTTATCCGGCCACCTGTTCGCGCAACATCCCCCGATCCAGAAAGAAGACATAAGGGGAGAGGAGGGCGAAGGAGAACCACCTTAATTGCGCTTGAGGGCGTAGTTGCCGTCAACGTCCAAGGTCACTACATCGGCGGCGATCATGGTCTGCAGGTGCTGGACGAGCTCCGAGAGACTCTTGTCGTAGGAGTCGGAGGTCATGGCCAGCATCTCCTGGATACGGTCCGCGGGCAGTCGCTCCAGGTTCATGAGCATGGCCTTGATGAACTCTTCGAGCATGGTCCACATCTCTTCATCGGCCTCATCTCCCTCTGCGAGTCCTTCGCCCTCTTCGTCGGCCACCACGCCTAGGCGCGTTATGGTGATGATGGATAGCGTGAGCATGGGAAGCAAAGACATCGTCAAAGGCTGATCGCCAGCACGTACCTTCACCCGACGGGTTGACCTCTTCGCCGAAGGACACCTCATACACGAGGGAGCGACCTTGGAAGCTGGCCCTCAGGGCTCCGTTAGCCACCCAGTAGCCCGCACCCTTGCGCACCACCTCGCTGGTGGTGCCGAGCTTCTCCGCCAGCTCCTCGATTGGCCATATTTCTGTTGCGCGTTGGCCTAAGCACGGTCCACACAGCCAAGGAGGGCTCTGAAGGGGAGTACCTTGGTCTTGGAAAAGGTAGATGATGGCAGCCTGAAGCGGGGAGACACTGAATGATTGTGCGCCGTGGGGCCCCTCCAGCTCTACTTCAACGGTACCGAGAGCAGGGCGCCAGCAGAGCTTGCGCGACGCCTTGACGGCCTGGTACTCCTTTTCGTAGCTTTCCATCGAACTGTAGCGACAGTCGGAGGTAAGAACGCGCTGTGCTGGTTGGGGTACGTAGCCCACTGGAAGAAATGAGAACCTTTGTATGGGCGCGGGAAGAGTAAGCTCATCTTCGCGTAGCGTGGGCCAGAACATCGGAGAAATGATCGTGGTGTCGAGCAAGGCCTCACCCGTCTCTGCATTGTGTCGCACTGCGTGAGCAGGATACCCGGGGGAGGGGATGCTCGGCACAAAAGCAATACCTGTGGGTGCCTTCGCCTGTATCGTCTTGTTGATGTTGGTGTTGAGACGTCGTGATTCGGACATGTCCTGTAGCATGATCTCGCATTCGTGCAGACGAGTCTCGCCGAATCGCAATTTGAGCAACTCCAAGTTATGGTACTAGAGGTAGCGAGGGAGGCCTTGGTTAAGCATATGAGACCGAGCAAAGTTCAGGGTGCACACGTACGTCCTTGTCGGTGTTGTAATCTGTGATCGCGAGTAGTCGTGAAGCAAGCATGGTGCGGAACTCCTGCGTAAGTAGAAATATTAAAGCTTGCACGTGCTGAGTCGGCGGTACCATTGTAAGCGACTTACCTGGATGAAGAGATCATCGGAGCCATAGATCTGGACCAAAAGAGATACAGTGTCCATCTGTCGAGCAGCGTCGTCTGCGATTTCGATATCTGGATGAATGGGTGCTGGCGTCCAACTGGCACCTAGAGGAAGGCATGGTGTCAATCGAGGCGTCGACATGAGTTAGAGCGGAGCAGAGAGGAGGGAGGGAGGGAGAGAAAGAGATCTCTCTTTCAGTACCTTCGTCATCATCAGGTTCGGTGTTCTCTTCTTCGTCGTAATCATCGTGCACCTCTGCTTCAGCGTGCCCCAGCTCCTCGTAAAGCTCGGGATTCGTGTCCCCTGTAACAGTGCTTACGACGCAGCGCATGGTGTCATCTCGTCCCCTGGAAAGGGTCAGTCAAGGAGTGAGCCAAGCTGCTTTTGTATGTGATTGCTTTGCCATACCTGAGATAGGCCGCAATAGGGGGACGGATCGCATCCAATAGCACCGAGGTGGGGTCGAGCAAACGCAGCGAGCAGATGGTGGACACATAGGTATCGATTATGTCGTTCGTGCTTGCTCCACTATGCAACAATCGTCTTGAGAGCCTGTTCGTAAGGTGAGAACACGTTCAATGCATACTCCGCACGGGTAATGGTTAAAACGAGGTGTACGTTTGGGTCAGCGAAGACACCAGCTCGAGATGCTGATCACTCCTTGCCAGACTCTCCTTGAGGTCGAGCAGGGCAGGTACGCTGTCTGGATAGTCCACAATGATGTCAAACAACTCGTTCGTCCTTTCCCAGGATAGGAAGACGACTGTTAGTACATAACCAAGAGTGGCTTGTCTCTGGAAGCTGCAGTGTTACCTGAGCGTGGCGATGATTTGATAGAGGTGCGACTCGAGGCGAGCCTTCCATTGCTCTAGCGAAGACAGTGGTCGGCGCAGGGTGAGGGCCATCCACTGAAGAGCAGCGCCGGCCAGCCAACGCAACATGGAGGGAAGCACGGAACTGTCGAACACTGCCTTGCACGCAGAGTTCTGTCGGTTTGCGCGCAAGATATGTCAGATCGACGGACTGAATCACGAGACAAAAGCTAGGGCGCGCATACCACTCGGCTTTCGGTTTCCTCGAACACAACCTCTGTGACGATCTCCTCGCAGACCTCCTGCGATGCCATGGCCAGTAGTGCGTCTATACCATGGGTTGCGTTTACTTCCCTCCCGTCGTTGTAGTCCATCTCCTCATTCTCGCCGTTTTGCTCATCGTGGTCCGCTTCCTCGTCCTCTGCTTCGTCCTCGTGCGCTTTAATCCATTTGCTGCTGTAGATGACGAATCGCCTTCGCAGGCAGTAGAAGAGCGCCTCGCGAATGGCTGGCTTTTCGGTGATCAGCTGCAGCTGGCTGAAGATCTCGAACCGCGCAAACAGATGGGTCCTGAGATCAAGGACGGGAGCCAGAGTGAGCGAGGAGGCGGCAAGTGGCATGAATGATGGAGCGGCGCATACGCATCACTAAGGCCCAACTCTGTTTGCAACAGTTCGATGACTGTGTTGACATCTTGTTGATGCTTGACGTGGTCCACGACTTCCACCAGACGCGCTTCCGCCCATTCATCGAGCTCGTCCTTGCCAAGTTTGCGCTTTGCTTCCTGGCAGTACTGGTGTGTCAGCAATGAGCAACCCATAGGGCGGCGTGTAGGAGAACGTACCTCTAAGCTCCGAACACCAGCATCAGTAATGAATGGAATAGAACCGAGCTCTACTGTGCTGCGTGCCGACAGCTGTTCTGCAACAGCTGATGTTAACACACTAGCTGAATCTTGGAAGAGGCAAGCGCTGAGTAGTACCCCAGTACCACTCCACGAGCAGCCTTGCCAGCGTTTCCTCTTCTCGCAAGACTGCCAGACTAGCACCTACACGCATGGTCAGGAGATGGAAAATGGGGGAAAAAAATCTAGAGTACCAAGACGTACCAATTGCATCTCGTAGCGAACCTCCTGCTTGCAAATTTGTACGAGGAGCCAGCGCGGCTGTAACCACCTCCCATGCGCGTTCCATCCTGCTCACGATCTTCGCGCCAATTCTGTTTTTATTGAATTTTTTGATTTTCGTTCTTTCTTTTGTAATTTCTTTTTGATTACATTCTTTTTCCTCTCTAAGAAACTTAGAGGCCCAATTCGTGGACTAGGCAGGCAGGACTGTTGCGCACGTGTATTCGTCGAACCGAGAACGAACAGGAAGGACACGAAGCCTTTTCGCCACGAGCGAAGTGATCCAAAGGGGGCGGGTTAGGGTTCCGTCTCGAGCCCTGTTGCTCTCCGGATCCTGCTGCCCCATTTGATAAAGACGTGCCAGCAGCATAGATGGAATCGATTTCGCCAGGCTGGCGGGACTTGAGCTCCTCCACCTCTTCGACGTCAGGATCCTCTCTGTCGACATGCTCGATCATATCAATGGATCGAAACCTCACGGACGAGGGCACCAGCCCCAGCAAGAGGGTGGAGCCCAGCAACCGCCTCAAGAAGCCACCAGGGTCCGATGAGGAGATCTCCAGCAGCGGAATCTTTTACAAGATGATGGGCGAGGGTGCCTTGACTTCTCTTGGCTACTCCCGATCTTCGCCTGGGCGCGAGGGACGAGGACCCGCCATGTTTCCGCCTCATGACGGTACCCGTTCCTCTTGACAATCAATTCCATTCTTTTACTATTATAATATAATTATTTTCATTATTATTATAAATAAAGGCAGAAAGAAAAATTTTAATTGTACATGTGCCTAAACGTTTACTGGGCACAGGCGAGGACTCGCAACCGTCATCAGCTTCGGCATCGCCGCAGCCCAAGAAGAAGAGAAGTTGGATCGACAGGTTCATGCAAAAGGACGGCCGCCACGAGATCAAGAAGGAGATCGCGGAGACGGAAGCGCTGCGCAAGAGCAGGGAGCGCCAACAGCACCAACAGCAGCAGCAGTATCAGCAGGCGCCATCGTCATCACCGCCGCAGCAGCAGAGTCGGTGGCCGCCCAAGGAGGAGCGGCCCGAGTCGAGCTTTTGCGTGAACTGGCGCGCACGCGAGGAGCTCTACCGCAAGAAGATCGAGGAGCTGACCGAGGCCGAGATCAGGGCCAACATTCAGTTCTACGAGACGTCCGACCTGCTGGTGCTGGTCAAGAGCGTACGCGGCCGCAACGACCACGCCGCCTTCCGCATCCTCCAGCGGCACCTCGAGGAGCTGTATCTCCTCAAGCACATCCTCTACGAGCGCGGCTTTTACCTCAACTCCACCGACCCGCCGCTGGCCACCGGGAGTCCCGATGCGGGCTACCACAGCCAGATGAAGGATCGCAAGAGCCACAACCTCCACATTCGATGCGAAGCCAAGACTACCAAGAACCTCGCTGAGTATGTCCCATCTCACCACTCGTGGTAGCACAGCTGAGCCGTTCTGACGTGTATGCACACACACACACACACACACAGGTGGTTGGAGATGATGGCACTGCCAGTAGCCACCAGACAGACGCGAACGCCCCGGACCAGTTCCCACGCTTCCTCCACTCCTCCGCGCTCACCCTCCTCGTCAGAGATCAGAACCGAATCGCAGACGTGGTTCTCCAGGTACCCGTACTCGACATCGAGCGCATGTGGTGCGATGGCTGAGTCTCGCTCGTTCGTGTGCGGTGTGACTGACCGTGTGCGAACGCACCAGATCGGCACGCAAAATCTATGCGGAGGTGAACTACCACAACGACGTGCTGGAACTCTACCAGCGATGTATAGACGTGCTGGAGTTTGCCGACATCGAGTCCAGGCTCGACTCTTCGCATTCGCACCAGTATGACGCTGTTCCATCACCCTCCACCGTTTCGTCGACCTCCACCGTGGGCCTCAGGTACGCGAGTTTCCCCATGAGACAGCCCTCAAAACTAGAGCCACTCACTCCGCACACCGTCAACAGGGATCAGCTGCTGAGCAAGCTCTTTCTCGATTTTGGCGAGTATTTCCTGTGGTGCGGCGACTACGTGGAGTCGGCGCAGGCTCTCGTGAGAGCCTTGGTCGAGGTATGCTGGCGCTGCTTCCCAGCCCGCCAGACAGTGGCATAAGCCGCGCCCCTCGCTGACCGAGAAGTGGTCCACACAACGCAGGAACCCGCCTGTCCACCTGCGCTGGGTCTGCTGCGGTGCAGCTTGCGATTCCTTCCCTCATCTGCGCGCCTGCAGACGGCTGGCGTGTTGGCCAAGCTGCCACCTAATATCCCTCCCGACGGGGACAAGGACATCATCTCACTCTTCAACCACGTTCTGAACGACCACTCCGGACCCTACTCCCTGCACATACGGTACTATATACTCTTCCCCACCGTGTGTCTCCTCGTTTTTGCTCCCCCCCCCCGGTAGCTCGCATGATGACGTCTCGTGCGTGTCGTGTGTGTGCGGTCAATAGATTCCGAGTCTTGGCCTGGGTGATCGCTCGACTTCGTTACTATAAGGAGAACAAGGTGAACATCGAGGGAGTATACGGCTTGCTGCGCATTCTGGTACGCCCTCTTACAAGCTTTGACTTGTATTGGCCAGCCATGCGTGAGGCCAGTAGCTCATACGCCGCTTTCGTGTCGCGTCTGTATGATAGGTGCGGCTGTTCAACGATGACAACAAGCACGTCAGGCAGCTGGCCAAGGGCGCCGTGTCCGACTTTGGCGATCGCGTGCTCCGCATCGTGGACAACGCCACCAAGGACCTCTTCAAGGAGTACCACGTCTTTTCCGCTGTACTCAAAGAGGTGCACACACTCTCTTTCTCTCTCTCTCTCTCCACCTCGGCCTTCATCTTCCACTCGATACTCACCTTGGCGATGTATGTACAGAGGTCCGAGTTTTTCCAGCGCATGCTCGAGTCGGAGATGATGGAGGGCCAGCCCGAAGAGCCGATCACCATTCAGGTGGACAACCCGCGGGTCTTCCACGCCGCGATCGAGTACCTCTACACGCAGCAGATCATCCTCAACGAGGAGAACGCCGTGGACGTGCTGATGTGCGCCAACCAGTACAGCTTCACCGACCTCCTCCACCTGGTCGAAGATTTCCTCTGCGTCCACCTCCAGTCCTCGTCCCTCGAAGAGACCGGTACGGCGCTCCTTCCTTCCTGCTACAACGCACCTGATGAATCGCTCACCCGCTCCGCTTCACACACACACACACACACACACACACAGAACACTTGTACCATGTGACGGAGGGCATGGTGTGCCCGCGATTGCAGGGCATACTGCGGCAGCGGCTGCGCTACCTCTTCGAGAAGACGATCGTGAACTCGGACCACGAGAAGTTCGTCAGCATGGCCCACGACTACCCCATCCTCAAGCGGCAGCTCTTCTTCACCGACCACTACCTGTGCCTCAGCCTCTACACCGGCAACAAGGTCCGCGCCTCCCCCCTCTAACCAACCACTACACCACACCACCAAACACCGCACGCGGTGGTGTCGAGGCCATGCTTTCACACGTGTGTTGATTTTAACTCCGAACAGAACATCGCGATGTCGATGCTGAGCTGGGGCGTGGGCATCGAGCACAAGGAGAAGGAGAAGAAGGAGAAGAAGAAGGGGAGCAGCAAGTCCTCCAAGGGGTCCTCCAAGAGCAAGCCCAAGTCGCGCGTGCGCACCAAGGGCAAGGACAAGCAGAAGTCCTCCAAGGGCGGCACCAAGGACAGCAAGGACAAGGAGAGGGAGCGAGAGCGAGAGCAGCCCACATCGGAGGAGGACGAGGAGCGGGACCAACGGGGCAGCTACTCGTCATCGTCGTCGGCCTCGTCGACCTCCTTCACGCCCAGCACACGCCGGCGGCGCCCGCCGCCGCCACCCCCGACGAGTTCCTCCCGCTGGTGCCGCCTTGGTACTCCCACACCTCGCTGCCGGCCTTCATCGCGCCGCAGAGCGAGTTCGGCTCGCCCTCGCCGCCCTCGTCGCCCCGACTGCACGGCTCGCAGCTGGGCGTGCCCCCGAGCCCGATCGCCCTGTCGGGCTCGCCCCACTTGCTCTCGCCGCTGGCGAGCGCGGGGCCGGCACGCTCGCCGCCGGTGACGCGTCGCGACATGCGCGACTCGAAGGACAAGGAGGCCCAGCAGCAGCGCGACCCCATGCTCGGCTGCGTGACAATCCACGAGCTCAAGAAGAAGGAGAAGAAGATGTGGAAGGGCTGGGAGGCGCCGCTGCTGATCGCCATCCGAAGGGGCTATCCCGATATCGTGAAGATCCTCCTCGACGGCGACGCCGACACCAACGTGTTCACTCACTCGGGCAAGACGCCACTCGAACTGGCCGTGAAGCGCGGTAAGTCAACACACACCGCACACACACACACACACACCACACACACGGTGATTGACCGGTTTCATAGGTAAGAGCGGACCGGGCAGCGACATTGTGGGCATGCTCGTGGAAGCCGGCAGCGATGTGAATCGGCGCAGGACCAAGAAGGCGCAGGAGCAGCCCGTGTTCAACGAGGACATGTACGTGGTCCACTTCGAGCGCGAAAAGTACAACGCCATCTTCGACATCAAGAACACCCTCCGGAAGGACACCACCCCGTTGATGGTGGCCGCCCAATACGGCCACATGCAGGTAAAGCCCATCAGTGCCCGGTGTTAAGGGATTGCTTTATCACGTTTAACGCCCAACACGAAAACCGATTGAACGATGCAGACGATCGAGTGGCTGATCGCCGGTGGGGCGGACGTGAACGTGGCGACGGAGAACATGAACACGCCGCTCATGGTGGCCAGCGCCTTCGGCCACCTCGAATGCGCCAACAAGCTCATCGAGGCGGGGGCGCAGGTCAACAAGTGCAACATCTTTGGATGGAAGGCGCTCCACTTTGCCGTACACGGAGGCTACGCAGACATCGTCATTGGTACCTGCCTACCTGCCTACCTGGCTGACACACACACACACAACACTAACATTGAATGCTCGACATTTAGCCCTGTTCAAGGCCGGGGCGAGGGACTCGCTTGCCATCCACAGCACCAACCCAGACAACACGAACCCCAAGAGCAAAACGGCGCAGGTAAGCACGCGCCACCATCCCCCTTCTTCTTCCTTCCTTCTGTTCCGTGCCTCATTGTGTTGTGGGCGCGCAGGAAATGGCGGTGGACGTTGGGCGAGACGACGTCATACGTGTGTTCGACATCTACCTCACCAAGATACCGGCCTACGAGCGCGAGATCAAGAAGAAGACGATCCTCGAGAAGAAGAACTCCTTCCATCACTCCAAGGGCTAACCCCACTGAGGCAACACAACAAGTTATTCTCCACTCCGTTTTGCATCAGGCCCGTCTTGCGTGTTGTCGTGCGGAGCGTGGCTCTGCAGATCGTGCAGAGAGACGTGTACTTTCGTGGTCTTGCACTTCTGCCACGTGTCGAGTGTGCCCGCGTCGAGTGGCGCTGTGGCGCCCCAGGTGAAGGCCAGCAGGTAGTCGGCCTGGGCGATGAAGGAGTTTCTCTCGTGGAAATCCCCGGTGTACCTCGAGCCGGCACCCGAGGTGGAGTGCCATCGCGATGTCGGCGAGGGAGTCCCTTCTCGTTGCGCGGCTGAACTTCTTGTGGTGGAGGTTGGCACTCTTGCCCGGGTTGGTCTTCCCAGTTCTTCGCCCCGGAGTCGTGGAACGCGGGAACGTCGCCGTCCCACGCGCAGGGGATGTGCAACGTGAGCGACCGGGGCTCGCTGGAGAGGTGAGGAAAGAAGAAGCAGCACGGCCAGATGACCTTCAGACGAGAGAGGACTTGGCGGTGGTTCTAAGAAGAGGGTGTAGCAGATTGTACCGGCCCAGGCGGCTCCTCCGCTTACAAGATCGACGTCGTGCCATTCCAGACTCCAGGTCTGTGTGATGACGCGCTCGGCCTCCGCAAACATGAGATCGAAGAGCTGGGCCGTCATGAGCGGCCCCTTGCGGCCTGCAGTACCCACTATCGCCACGCGGGGCATCTTCTGGTGCAGCCAGCTCGTTCGTGTTGTTCACAACTCGAGTACAAAAATGGAAGAATGATGTGTAACGGGATGTTTGCAACAAACCCAACATCGCCTTAGACGATGGAGGACGTGGAGACCTGAGCGACGGCGCAGGCGTCCTGACCGAACTCGAGGTACATGTAGCCCTGGAGTCCCCAATCGGCGCCCCACGAGTTGCGGATGATCCAGTAGGGCGGGTTGGCAGCCAAGTTGTAGCCAACTGCAGTTGTGAACCACACGATGTGATGAGATGATGTTGATATCTAGAGCATAATAACACCACGTCACTCGATCACTGCTCGTATCAAGTTGTAATTATTACCTGCAAGCACGCAATGATCAATGGACGTAGTGCACGCATCGGCGGTGTAGACGCCGCCTGCACCAGACGCAGAAGAGGTGTCAGCAACCCACATCAACGTGTGTAGCGACGCGCGAGTCGCACAGCACGCGTGGACAGACCAAAGCCGTACCGGTGTAGAGGGACCATTGCGAAGCATCGACGCAGACAGAGATGGGGCCATGCTGGGCCAGGTAGTTGGCCTGCGCATCATAACACACACCAGAGGTGAGAAAAGAGCGAAGCCAAAGAGCGAAGACAGGCGAGCCCTTGGGGGGGGGAGGTGTACCATCTGGTGCTCGTCCTGATCCGTCGTGGTGTAGGTCCAGTCAGAGATCTTGGCCACCACCTCGCCTGAGTTGTAGGCGCAGTTGCCATCGGCCGCAGTGTAGGGGTAGTCGGCAAGAGGCTCCAGACCCGGCGCCGACATCACGTACTGCACTCAGATGCGGTGGCAGGGCACACCTACGCCCGTCAGCACACGACACACGCGGACCTCGACAGAGGGGAGAGAGGGCACCTCGTAGGCATTGTAGGGCCAGCCGCCGCCGCAGCCAGAGTCGGTGGAATCGCAGTCGACGATCTGCTGCATGGCGAGCTCGGTCAGCTTGTTGCCGGCGAGAGCCCACTGCGACTCGATGTTCTCGGTCGCGGAGAACGCCCTGCACAGCCCCGAGCGAACATGACGTCAGTTCTCCTCATTGCTATTGCGGCTGTGCCGTTCACGAGAAGAACGAGTGCAGCTGGTGGAAGGCGCGACAGCATACCAGCACGAACCGCACTGGCCCTGGTTGTACACGGGGGTCACGACGCCCGTCTTGTTGCGCCAATCGAACGAAGTCGGGGCCTGCACAGAGGTAAAGACGCGAGTCACATAAACGTACGGTGAGGTGCGGCGGCAAAGCTGCTGGTGTGTAGGCCAACCGTCGGATTGGGAAAGATGAAACGATAGAAGATGAAGTGGTGGTACAAACCTTGAGGCCGGCGTAGGTGGGTCCACGGACGCGCTTTTCGGTGGGCAGGGGCGGCGGGCGCATGAGCACGCGGTTCTGGAACTCCTCCTGAGTCATGTCCGCGAACTGGGTGATGCCGTGCTGCGTCTTGCCCTGGGCATCGAAATAGTTTATGTACATCTCAATCAACATCTCTCTCATCTATGTGAGATCAATGGAAAGACGTACGGCATACTTGGCGTTACGAGCAGCGATCTTGGCGAGGTTGTGGGTGAAGATGCCGAGCCTGTGTTCGTACTCGTCGCTCGCGGCCGCGTAGTGCTTGCCGTAGCGCACGAGGAAGGCATCGAACTGCTCTCTGATGGCCGCGTCGCCGGCCGACGCCGAGTCGTAGGCCTGCGCCTCGAAGGCCAGAGTAACCATCGCCAGCATGGCGAGGGCTGCCATCACTACCGCACGCGATCTCATCTGCATCATCTTGTCAAAAGATCGAAAAACGCAGGGCAGTGAATAAGCTAATTCAAGCACTAGTGGGGACGAGGGTAAGGATGGAGATAGGCCTACCTTTGACGATCGAGTTGCGTGTAACAACGCACTCTGCTCGTTATCTACCTGTGTCATTTAAAATTAAACAACAGCTGTGTCGACATTCCATGAATAGCTGAAGGGAAGCCCTTCGATCAAAAAGAGTGCAGCGACCAACCAAATGAAAGCCACTCCTACACCATTGCCCATACTCCCACATCCCGCCAGAAGGTTTGCAGTGCCCTGGTTGACAGCCAAGTACTTAATGTGCCGTGTGCGTGCAGCCTGACTGATAATCCCAATACGGTGCCGCAAAGGGCGGCTCTCAAGCCGCCACGGCTCCTGCCCCTGTCTGACCACAAGGCCCGGAAAAGCGGAGACCAGTGCCGGAGCACCAACGCCAAAATCGAACAAGTGAAGAGAGCGATAGGCCAAGCGAGGACGCCGCCGCACCATGCTCTAAAGATGTGCATTTTTTTCACCTTCACTCTTGCCAAAACTCCGTATTCTTGTCTTTCGTCCTCTCCGTATCTGGTGGGCTGAACGCACTCACACGCCTTCCACCTCCAGGATTTCGTTGCAGTTTGTCCTTCGGTTCGTCGCGTGTCCCCTCTTCGTGCGCGTAGTGGTTGTCATCAGATCGACCACATACACCCGGGCACATCCCGCCAACCTCGCCCAATCATTACACGACCACTTAGCCGGTCTGAAATGCGATTGGGCGTGACCCTCATCACCGTGGAGGCGGCCGAAATTTCCAATCGATTTTCGCCGGGACACGATTAATATCGCCCGCCTTGTTGGCGGGGGCGTGGGTTGCCTCAAGAGCCCACGCCGTCTTTATCAGCCCCCAGCAGCCGCCTCGCTCGTCAGTCATTCAACTCTCCTCTGCGAACCGCGCACCTCTCCTCCACCGCCTCGCCGGTTTCTTGTCTGCTAAGTGTACAACGACCCCGAGGTCTCTCTACTCAAGAATCATCCAGAATCAGAAAAGCATCGATCTCAAGCAACAACAACTGCACATCAGCTCCTCTCGCGTTCGATTTCCGAAAGAAGAAAAGTCCTCAACGACGATTACTCGACAGTAGATAGCACCTACACAACACACCACACAACAAGAAGATGTTCGGACGATACGATACGTGCCAGACCGTGAACAAGCCGGTGCGCGACGCGGTCTACTACAGACTCAAGTCCATCCAGCGACGCGCCGTGCGTCCAGGACTGGTCTCGCCCGACTGGGAGACCAACCTCTACTTCTGCGGTGTCGTCAACAAGTACCAGAACAACCACTCGTACGCGGCCTCCCCTCCTTTCCCTGATCTCTTCTTCTTCTTATTCGTTGCTCCGCTTCTGTTGTCTCGGGAAGCATCATCTTACGCATGATTGTTTGTGGGTGCCCACAGTCATGAAGCCGCTCTCGGCGTCATTCACAAGCGCCTGCTCGCCGGACTCCGTCGCGTCAAGCGTTCCAACCGAATCACTTACCTCTCCCTCATTGTACGACCCCCCCCCTTCGTCGTCTTCGTCTTCTTCCCCTGTTTTTCGTGGTCGTTCTCGGTTGCCTCGCATTCGCTCTTAGCGCGTCGTCGTATTTCTTAAATTCTTACGCTTCGCTCTTTGCCCCCCCCCTTCCTCCTCCGGTGCAGCTGTTGGAGACCTGCATGAAGAACTGCGGCACCCGGTTCCACTATGTGGCGGCCGACGAGGCCCTGTTCAAGACGCTGCTGCGCCTGGCCCGCCCGCGCATCAGCGGCAAGCGCATGTTCGGCGTGAGCTCGTCGGGCAACTACATGCGCGACCTCATGGAGGAGCGCGTGCTGCTCCTCATCCAGGCCTGGGGCAAGGCCTTCAGCGACCGCACCAACGGCCGCATGAGCCTGTACACCCACCACTACAGCCAGCTGCGGTCCAAGGGCGTGCGCTTCCCGCCCGAGCGGCCCGAGGACGAGGTCTTCTCCAAGCAGGAGAAGGAGGCCCAGGGCCGGTCGTCGCGCAACACGCAGATGGACGAGGAGGAGGTCAAGTCGATCCTCAACCCGCTCAAGGAGTCGATGGACGTGCTCGAGGAGATGCTCAACTCGCTCGGCCCGCGCGACAACCCCGAGAAGGACCCCGTCATCCAGTCGCTGGTGAGCCTGTGCAAGGAGGCCAAGCCGCGCGTCATCAAGCTCATCGACAAGTGCGTCGACAACGAGCACCTCACCGAGTTCCTCATGAACACCTTCGACCGCCTCGAGGAGCTCCTCAGCCAGCACGAGATCAAGTGCGGCCGCACCACCGGCGCCCGCCCGCTCAAGTACGAGACCTCGCGCCCGCCGCGCGAGGGCGGCGCTCCTCGCAGCGGCAAGTCGTCCAAGTCGAGCCGCGGCAAGCAGGACGACAGCGACTATTCGAGCGACGACAGCGACGATGACGACGGCGAGGAGAACTACGACGACGAGAGCGACGACGACGACTACCTGCGCGGCAGCAACAAGGGCGGCAACGTGCCCAAGGAGAAGAAGGGCAGCTTCGGCACCCTCTCGCGCAAGCGCAGCACGTCGCTGCCCCCGCGCGTCCAGCAGAACCCGACCTCGCCCTCGCAGCAGCAGCTCCAGCAGCACTACCAACAGCACCAGCAGCAGCAACAACAGCAGCGCGCCACCCAGAACATGTCGGCCCCGTTCGCGCCCGTCGCCTACCAGCAGCCCCTCTATGGCGCCACCCCGCAGCCGCAGGCCGTGCCCGGCGCCCAGGACGACTACCAGCAGCAGCAGCTCCAGCTGCAGCAGCAGATGCAGAGGCTGCAGATCCAGCAGCAGCAGCAGCAACAGCAGCTCCAGCAGGCCCTCGCCCAGTCGCCGGCCTCGCCGCTCAGCCCCCGCGGCACCGGCGGCTACACCGCCGGTCAGTTCGCCGGCCAGCCCGGCAGCCAGGGCCAGCAGCAGCCGCAGCGCGTGATGGACGTCGGCCGCATGTCGACCGATGACTTCAACAGGCTCGCCGCCCAGGGCTTCAAGACCATGGACCCTGCCGCCGGCCACGCGGGTCAGCCATCGCCCATGTCCCCGTTCTCGGCATCGGCACCCTCGATCCCCTACGCCGGCCCCATCTCTCCGCCGCACTCAGCTGGCAGCCAGCCCCACCCTCAGCAGCAGCAGCAGCAGCAGCAGCTCCAGCAACAGCAGTACGCCCTCTACCAGCAGCAGCTCGCCCAGCAGCAGCACCTGCAACAGCAGCAGCTCCTTCAGCAGCAACAACAACTGTGGGGCCAGCAGCAGCCCGGCAGCCAGGGCCAGCAGTGGCAGCCGCAGACGCTGGCCCAGCCCTCGAGCAGCCACGGCTCCTTCTCGCTGATCGACTCCGACCTCGACTTTCTCGCCTCCGTCGGATCCGGCAAGGGCCAGATGCCTCAGCAGTACCAGTACCAGCAGCAGCAGCACACTCGCTCGGCGGCCTAAAGTCGAACCTGACCTCGAGCTTGCCCACGCTGCCCTCGATGGACCACCACCAGCAGCAGCACGCCCCCTACGGCGGCCCGGGTGCCTACCAGCGGTCGGCGAGCGTCGCCAGCGGCCTTCCGCCTCCGCCTGCCGCCCACCGTTCCCGTACCAACTCGCGCAACGGCCAGGCCTACTGAGCTCAGCAGTGACTCTACAACACACCCGACCCGCGAGAGGCTCGACCAGGACAAGACCTCCCCCCGCAGCGTTGCAGTCGCCGACGGCGAATTCTCCCCTGCAGCTTTACCTCCGAAGACACTTGTAGTGGCTGGCGCTTGGCCGCCAAGTCGTTGTACAGAATATTTATTTGTTCCCCATACCCACTTCGGTGTTGTGCACACTCCTGTCGCGCCCGCCCCTGCCTTGCCATCACTCAAGTTCCGGCAAAGGGCAATGTCGGCCAGCTCAGGGCTTGTGCCCGCGGGTTTTGCCGTACTTGCGCCGTCGCCGTCTCCAGAAGAGGGGTGAAGGCTGACGACAACCCTTTGTTCTGCTGGGGGCAGGCAAGCCACCCAGCTGCTGATAACATCATTCACTCTTGGTAAAGTACACCTCGTGCATGCATCTCTGCTGTGCGGCAGTGCCTGGCCAAACTGCGTTAGCTAGCTCCCAGTTGCTCTGCTTGGAACGACCAAGCACCATTGGGCAGGAAGGCTGATTGTGGCGATACTCTCTCAAAGAGATGGTAAAATGTTAACAGCAACAATTCACCGTGCAGCCAGATCAAAGATCTTTGATCGACAGCAATGAATGAGGGAGAGGTTCGATTTATTCGGAGAGCTAAAAGAACCGATAGGGGGTGCGGGGCATTTGAGAGTTTAGTAGTCCTCCTCATCGCCGCCGAAGAGACCCATACCACCATCACCACCACCATCACCGAAGACGTCATCGTCCTCCTCCTCCTCCTTCTTCTTCTCCTCAGCCTTGGCAGCGGGGGCAGCACCACCGGCGGCGGGGGCAGCAGCGGCGGCAGCGGGGGCAGCAGCACCGACGGGCACGGCACCGAGCTTCTTCTTGCCCTCCTCGATGACCTCGAAGACGTCCTTGCCGCTCAGCTCGCCGACGAGGAGCTCAATCTTCTCATCCTCAGCCTCAACGCCGACAGACTCGAGGATCTTCTTGATGTCAGAACCAGAGGGGGAGGAGTTCCCGCCAAGAACTGCAAGCAGGTAAGCCGCAATAATTCGCATGCTGTTGTAGAAAGAGAGATGTGGTTAGGAATATGAATCTAAGATCGAGATGAGGTGAGGGCCGAGGGGCGACAGGGAGGCCGTACTTTAAGGTACTCCGAAGGGTCCAACTGGTACGATGTAAAAGGGGAAGAAAGAGAAAAGAGGGTCCTTTTTGTGCCGTCCAAAAACCAGCCGCCGGGGAGAAAACGCAGAAACAAATCAGATCAGACGGGTCTCCTACTATTTTCCAGGATTGAGCAGTGCACAAGTGAAAAATGAAGGAAATAAATTTTCCTGGTAATAATAATGGGGTACATTTCTTTGGCCGTTTCAGTTTGTGGGGGGCTGAGTCTTAGAATTTGATCGCTCCCACATTTTGGCTCGAGTGAGGACATCATGGCATTCCTGTTCGGCTCGCCGATTGTGGTGACAATCTTGCTTGATGGTGTGGAAGAGAGGAAAACCATCGACTTCACCACCGAGAACGGATCAGAAAAATTGCCCCTGTACATTGGGGACGAGACCGTGAAGGGTGTTGCCAAAGTCACGTGCAAGGAAGGAAAGAAGTATGAGCACCAGGGAATCAAGGTCGACTTTATCGGGCAAGTTGGTAATCACCGTTCCTCTCATTCCCCCCCCCCCCAAACCTACCCGGTGAATTTGTGGTGTTCGCTTGCATGTGACAAATGACGCTGCCCTTTCAACGCCAGCGTTAAAATCTGATCTCTATTTGTGCACGCAGAGATGTTCTACGAGCGAGGCAGCAGCCACGAATTTGTTTCGCTATCGAAGGAGCTCGCCGCTGCGGGAGAGATCACAGGCGTGAACGAATTCCCCTTCGAATTCTCCAAGGTGGAGAAGCAGTACGAGTCGTACCACGGCATCAACGTGCGCCTCAGGTGTGAATCGCCTTCCAACCCCCCCTCTTTTCGCTGTCCTGTTCTTCGACATCGCTTGTTGTGGGCGCCGGCGCTGACGCACAGGTGGTGGGGAGTGTAGGTACTTCGTGCGCGTGACAGTGACGCGGGGCCTGGCGTCGACGGTTACGACCGAGAAGGACATTTGGGTGCACAACTACCAGGTGAACCCGGACGTCAACAACCCCATCAAGATGGAGGTCGGTATCGAGGACTGCCTTCACATCGAGTTCGAGTACAACCGATCCAAGTACCATCTCACTGATGTCATCATCGGTAACAACGTCTCGCTCTCGCTTCTGCGCCACCTCGCCACTCACCTTTGCCGCGATGGTCTTTAGTAACATAGTTTGCTTGTCTCTCTCGCACTTCCACAGGCAAGATCTATTTCCTGCTCGTGCGCATCAAGATCAAGCACATGGAGATCGCCATCATCAAGCGAGAGTCGACCGGCTCTGGTAAGCCTCGCCTTACGTTCCTAGTTCGTGCCAGTGCGCTAATCGGGCTGCCCTACATCAGGACCTAACCTGTACAACGAGAGCGAGACCATCACCAAATACGAGATCATGGACGGTGCCCCTGTCCGAGGTACTTGCTCCTCCCCACCCGCGATGTTGTGCCTCGACCGCTAAAGAGAGAGGTCTCACGATTGTCGTTACGTACTCAGGCGAGTCAATCCCCATCCGTCTCTTCCTGACGCCGTTCGAGCTCACCCCCACCTACCGCAACGTCCACAGCAAGTTTTCCCTCAAGTACTACCTTAACCTCGTTCTCGTGGACGAGGAGGATCGTCGCTACTTCAAGCAGCAGGTACAATCACCCCTGTGCCCACAACTGGTTTCCAGGTTCAGGCCTGACCAACTGGATGATAATCACTCACCACGTCGTCGTCGTGGCGCGCCCTGTGCGCAGGAAATCGCCCTGTGGCGGAAGGCCGACAAGACGAGAACGAAGACCGGCGAGAGGACGCGTCAGCACAAGAGGTACGAGGGCAAGCGGGACAAGGAAGCGGCCGAAAGGGAGAAGGCCGGCATCAAGGAGCCCAAGAACGACGACGAAGAGCACGAGTACTAGAGTGCAACACCCCTCTCAAACCCCCGCCCGACCCACCCAAGGATGCACCTCCGCACACGCCAGGCCTTCCTCACCCATGACCCGCGTTATCCTTTATCGCCTCGCCCTTGAATGCAGAGCGCCCCCCGTTACTCACTCCCTCCTCTAGTCTTCCGCCCCGCCGCCGCACACCGACACACAGAACATGCCTGGAGCAAAAAGGTGGGTGTGGGCCGCTTGATGGCGAATCACGCGGTGTTGGGGGTATTGGGGTCCAGGAGGATCCCGACCTTGCGGCCAGGCGGTTTGTTGATGAAGCAGGGTTTGCTCTCTGCGTTGGTGGTGAGGCGAGGTCAGGTCTGTGCCGACCTTGACGACCCGCCTCCATAACTCGTGGTACTCGCTGCATCAATGCTGGGAAGGCATGGCACTCCCTGCTACGTCGAACCTTGGACTCGAAGTAGCATGACATCATCTTTGCAAGCTGAGAGCCCACACCCAACCGCTCCTCGTGTGCCTGGGGCCACAAGAGCCAGACCGCCTTGTGGTAGCGAGCCTTGGACAAAACGCAGAAAACAACACGCGAGCAGATCTTCGCTGCGAAGGAAATCGAGATGCGAGGGAGCAGCGCTCGATGCAAGTGGGCCGCTGCACGCGTGCAGGTGGGGCTTCTGAGCTGGGGCTGTGGCCCAGTGAGAGGGTTTGCATCGTTCAGATCGAATGAAGGATTTTCGCGCGGCTGGAGATCGAAGGAGGGAGGAAACAAGCATCGAACCCATCGGTTTCGGCCGGAGGGAGCGAGCGCGACACAAGGCGGGGAGTACGTGTACGGCCTGCAGTCGGTCGAGGCCGCTCTTGCCCGCTACCGCACCAAAGATGTGCTCCGGAGTAGCAGCAGCGACGTCAACACGGAGGGCTGCACCGATGACGGTGCGAATGGATCAACGACAGCGCGGAGGGTGCATCGTCTGTTCCTGCAGATGCCTGGTCGCGACGGTGAGTCGCAAGGAGGAGGCCACAACGACGGCGAGGCACGACAAGGGGTGAACGGGAAGCGTTCCGCCGGTGCGGAGAGCATTCAGGAGATGGCCAAGGAGCTTGACCTCCCCGTGGACTACCTCCCCCGTCGGGAGCTTACCACGTAAGCCCTCCGCGTATCTCAGGTGGATCTCTGTGTCGTGTGGGCCATGTGTGCCGGTGTGTGTGGTGATGAATGACCGCGGTGTGGCGTATGCAGACTCGTGGGCCAAACAACGTGCACCAAGGCGTTGTGCTCCATTGCAGCGCCCTGCGGCCAGCGCTGGCCAACTACATGGAGCGAACGGAGCCGCAGCAGCGAGAAGGCCGTGCGCCTCTCTGGGTGGCACTCGACGAAGTGTGGGATCCTCATGTACATGCCTCCTCCCCCTCTGCGCTCACAGCTCGATCCTGACCGTAGCCCGCGTGCTGCAGAACTTCGGGGCGATCGTGAGGAGCGCCATGTTCTTCGGCGCGCGAGGTATCATCCTAAGGTACTACAGCACAGCACAGCTCTTTATTTGGTGGTTCGCCCCCGGCCGAGAGTGCTCACTCTCCCTCATGTCCGCGCACCACAGTGAAAGGAACTCATGTCCGCCGAGCCCCCATGTGTCCAAGGTGCGTACCGACTGATACATGTATCACTGCGATACGACTCAGCTGACGTCTCGATGCGAAAGGCCAGTGCAGGTGCGTTAGAGTTTGCTCGGCTCTATCGAGCGCGACATCTACCGCAGTTTTTGCACGAGAGCAGCAGACGGTACCACGACCCAAGAAACTGTTCTTGGGCAGGCCCAGTGCTTGACAGGACAACTGCTTCTTTCTTTCCTCGCGCACAGCGGCTGGAACATCGTGGGCACGGCCCTGGAGGCTGATGCCTGTCCGAGCCACAAGCTGAGTCTGAGCGCTCCCACCATTCTGGTGCTGGGTATGGCCACCTTTGCCCATCTTAGCTCCCCGATATGACGTTGGGCTTATTCTCGCCTCCACTGTGATCTCGACAGGCAACGAAGGCTACGGGCTGCGGCCGAGCGTGCGTAACGAGTGCACAATGACCACCAAGATCGAACACAGCGAGGCCTCGGGCGAATGCGCCCACGGCTCCTATAAACTGGACTCACTCAACGTGAGTGTCGCGGCGGGCATCCTCATTCACCAGCTCTCGACATCACTCCATGGCGTGCCCCAGCCACCATCGTAGAGCGGTCGTTAGCCTCTCGAGCCAGCCAGGTACTCACCTTCACGGTGGTCGTTACAACGATTGTAACGGCCTCGGCAAGAATGCGCACAACTGCCGCTTCGATTTGAAAAAAGAGGCATTCCTTACCTATTAAGGACTATAGGCCCAACACTCACCACCCGTTTCTCAAGACACACAGCAGAGGTCCGTGTCGACTGGTTTCTAAACGGTTGAGATCTGACGCGTTCGAGGACTGCATGTTGATGCTGCCGGTGGTGACACATAACACAGAATAGATCGCGAGCGCCCCACGAGTGACTTCCGTCGAACCTCTCGCAGCGCCGATTTTCTCTCCTTGCAACGGCTCATCTCCCCACCTCTTTCCTCATCCCTCCCCCCTCCCCCCCAAAATACCCACGCCGCGACTCGAGCAGCGAGGAGGCGGAAATGGCGACGAACAGTTGCGATCTTCCCGCCCAGGCTCTCGACCCGCGAATCCTAGACCCGACCCGCACGAGCTTCGAACAGCTCCCCCATTCCCAACAACTTCAATACACCGTGCGTCTCTCTCTCTCGGCCTCCACTGCACTGGCATGTATGGCGTCGGCGGGTTGTATCTCACAGCTCCTTCCGCGGGCAAACGTGGCAGGCCTTCATGGGCTGGTGTAACTTCTGGCTTGAGCGAGCCCGTCTCCCCGTCCTCTCCGATCTATCCGTCGACTTTGGCAGCGGTGCGCACGACACCCACCGCCACCACCGCCACCACCGCCACCGCCACCACCGCCGCCACCCACCCAGGCGGATGGGGCTTACCTGCAGCCGTGCTGTGCACACGGATGGATGTGTGGACACAGGCGCGGTGCTCTCTTCTCTGCTGGAGATTTTGTCTGGGAAGCCGGTGCCGGACATCAGCTTAGCCGGTTCTACCAAGGATCACGTCGCCAACCTCGAATCCTGCTTTTCGTTCATGAGGCGAGAAAACGTGCTCCTTCTCCACATCATCCAGCCACAGGGTACCTTCGCACGCCGCCTTCCTTCAAAAAACAACAGAAACGATCTCACGTGGCTCTCTTCTCATCACGTTGTTGTTCTTCCACGCACCAGACATTCACGACGGGAAGCTCACCTCCGTGTTTGCCCTGATCTGGGCGCTGATCGTCTACTACGGCATCATCAGGCCGTTGAGCTACGAAGAAGCCGCCCCGAGCGGTACGGCCTTGCTGTGTTGTGCCAATCATTTTTTTTTCTTCGCTCACCCTGCTCCTTGACGCGGCCAATCATTAGAGCTTCACGGGCCGATCTCGCTGGCCACGGCGGAGAAGCTGCTGGCGCGCCGCGTCAACCTCTTCCTGACTCACGAAGACAGGGCGGGCAAGAAGGGCAAGAAGAAGCGAAAAGAGGCTGCGACCCTGCGTGCGGCGCTATTCAACTACGAGACGGCGCTCGAGAGCGGCAGCCTCTTCTCCAGCCTCATCGCCAAGGTGAAGCCCCGACTGCTTACCGCCAAGGGCGACGGAGGAAAGGAGCGCAAGCGGAGGGATGTCGGCGCCGTACTCGCACTCGACTCCGCGCTTGACCTCCTCCGCCGAAAGTGGGGCCTTCCTGCCTTCTTCGCCGAGCGCGACTACGCCGCGTGCCTGCGCGAGAAGAAGCCGGTCCTGGCGTATGTCACGCTGTGCCTCCACGCCCTTCGCCCCGCGCCCTCGCCATCGTCGTCGGAGCCCAACAACAACGCCAGCGGCGTCTCGAGCAGCAGTAGCAGCAGCGCGATCACTGCCTTCGTGGGAACGAACAGCGGCGTGGTGTCATCGAGCGCGCTGCTGGCCGCCGTGGACTCAGCTGCGGGTCGCGAGCCGGTGGAGGACATGAAGCTGCGGCGATCCAACTCCACCGGCCTGCCCTCGTCTCGAAGCGGCGTACACTCGCTCGCTGCCGCCGCTGCCATCGCAACCAGCAGCGACAGCAGGAGCCAAGCCGCCGCCGGTGGTACTGGCACCGCGAACGAGAGCTCACGAAAGCGGAGCCTGTCGGAAGTGCTCCGCAGGAGTGCCCTCGGGCTGCTCAATCGAGCGATCGCAATGGCCGACGACAAGCAGCCGCCGCAGGAGCAACAACCACAAGTGCAGATGCAACGCACGGAAGAGGCAGGAGCCAGCCAGGTGGAACTACCGCGGCCAGCCAAGAAGCAGAAGGCCCGCAAGAGGCGGCCCAAGACGCTTGACGAGCGGCCGCGTCGGCGGAAGAAGGACAAGGACGCAGCGCCGAAAGCGGAGTTGGAGGAGAAACCGGCGACGAAGAGCCCACGCGAGACCCTCGTGGACTCACTGGCCAGCACCCAGCAAGAGCAGCCGCTGATGA
This sequence comes from Acanthamoeba castellanii str. Neff, assembly GCF_000313135.1. Lineage (NCBI taxonomy): Eukaryota > Discosea > Longamoebia > Acanthamoebidae > Acanthamoeba > Acanthamoeba castellanii. The sequence goes on from NW_004457586.1 coordinate 145,821, forward strand.
GCACCGCGTGCTGCGAGGGCGTGACCACCATCGCCACCCACGACGCAGCAGCATCCAATCCATCGATCGTCACAGAGCAGCCACCGCAGCCGAGCGCAGATGGCGGAGGGAGCGAGCAGCCGCCGGCGGAGAGCGGACCGGGCGCGAAGAAGAAGACGAAGAAGAGCAAGCAGCGGAGGGAACGGAAGGAGGCCAAGGCCAGCGCCAATGAGGAGCGAAAGCTGCGGCGCGGCAAGGACTCGCTGGGTAGCGACAGCGTCGAGGCGACGCCCGTAATCGAGACCGCCACCGACAGTGCTGCCAAGGAGGGCGGTCCGGTCTCGAAGGAGAGCGGCGGCGGGCTGACGGTGAGTGGCCTGCTGCGTAAGAAGGACCGGAAGGAAAAGGGCGTCGAGGGCAAGAAGGCCGCGAAGAAGCAGAAGAAGGGCTCCAAGCTCATGAACCTCATCACGCGGCCGCGGGGCAAGAGTCGGGCTGACACCCTCGAGGCCGGCTGGGTCGAGCACGCGGCCCGGGCCGCCAGCCTCATCGCCCAGGAAGACGCCACAGCGGCAGCGCCACCCGAAGCCGAGGCCCTGTCCTGCATCGCCGCGATCGGCCACACCAGTAGTGACGGCAACATCGGCAGCGTGGGCGGTGGTAGTGGCGGAGGCGGTGGCAGTGGTACGTTCGCGCAGAAGCTGGAGGCCCTCGCGCGCGTGCTGCTCGACCAGCGACCTATGACGCAGGCGGAGAGTCTGCACAAGAAGCGGTTCGAGGAGATGGAAACTACCATCGAGCAGGTGGTGGCGCTGGTCCAGGCCGAGCTCGACGTCTGGCAGAAGCTGCGCCTCGCCGCGGCCCGCGACAACGTCGCCCCGACGCCTGCGATCCTCGACCAGGCCAGCTACGAGGGCTCGGTCCGCCGCGCCCTGCAGGAGCTGGTCGTGGCCCAGAGGGAGGTGAAGCGGGTCGTGGCCATCTCGCCGCTCATCTCGTCCGGCAGCTCGCTCCACCCGCTGTGGAAGCAGGTCCTTGACTGCCTCCAGCAGCTGGTCAACGAGATCAAGGCCGATGCCGGCACGGCCAGCCTGCGGCGCCGGCGGGACAAGGGTGCCTCGATCCCGACCATCTCGCTCATGTCCTACAGCCCCGCGGGCGAGACCACCGACATCAGCAACGGCTCCGTCGACAACCCGCGCGGCAACGGCGTGGTGGCCCACAAGAGCGGAGGCGAACTGGGCGTTGAGGGCAGGCAACAGCCCTCCCGATCGCTGTCGGCGTCCAACAACAGCACCACTCCCACCACCGGCGACAAGCCGTCCGCGAGTCATGGTCGTACGACGGCCGGCGGCGGGGAGAGGACCGGCGGGGTGCTGCTCCGGCTGCGGTCGTTCAACTCGGCCGACGATGCCAGCAAGCGGTCGGCCGCGGTGGTCCCCCGCGCGCCCAACAGCTACAAGCCGGCGCGCGAGGCCAAGGCCAAGCCAACCGTTGTACGCTCCAGCACGAGCGACATCGAACGGACGCCGTCGGGTCCGCCGTCGGGCAATGGCGCGCAGGGGAGCGGTACCAGCACGAGCGAGATCCTGGACAGGGACCGGGATCGATTCTGGCGCAGCGTGCGCAGTGCCAACAGCAACAAGAAGACGCCCAACGGCCCCGAGGAGCCCCTGGTCGTGACCCTCTGCAAGCAGAACATCCGGGCCTCGCTCCAACTCCTCCAGAGCGACGTCCTCTCCACCCCCTCTGCCGACGCGCGTACGTTTCAACTACACACTACATGCTCGCGCGCGCGTGTGTGTGGATTCTATTGGGACCGTAGCTAACCTGGACGATGCCCCCTAAGCAGCGGCGGTGCGAGAGGTGGGCCAGGGCAAGGCGGCGCTCAACGGTGAGGCGGCACAGTTGCTGTCCGATCTGGAGAGCGTGGAGGGCGTGCTGGACAAGCTCTTCCTCGTGTTCTCATCGGTTGACAGCCTCAAGACCCACAGCCTGGTGGACCTGACGGACTTCTCCAAGCTCATCTACGACCTCGTGTGCCGCCTCAAGGGCGTCGAGCGAGCCTTCCGGCGGTCGCTGCTCGACTTCAGCCTGCGGAGCCTCGGGACCGACAGCAGCCTGACGCGCGACAAGCTCGCCGAGCGCAACGCTGGCAACCTCACCATTTGGAAGACCATCATGCGCGACTCGGGGTCGCTCTTGGAGGAGACCGTGCTCGTGCTCGACTCCATCCGCCAAAACAACGTCGTCAAAACCATGCGGTACCACACGCCCGTCTCTCTCTCTCTCTCTCTCGCAGCGAGTACTCATTGCACTTGTCGACGCGGTGGCGCACACAGGCTGAACGCGTGGCAGAACCTGCGAGAGAAGGTGGCCCTGCAGGTGAACCGCCTCAAGCTGGACTTTAAGAAGGACGTGCCTTGGTCATCCAGCACCTACAACTCCCGGAGCGACGCCTCGTCTGAGGTACCCTCTGACCAGACCAGGAATTGTGACTGCGAGCGGTGGCTCATCTCGCCTTGCTCGTTGCTGTCGCTCAGGACATCATGCGAATGGTGGAGAAGGAAATCGCGGGGCTCGAAGTGGAGGTGCGGGAGGAGAAGCAGGCCGCCGCGGAGCAGGAGGCCACGTCATCAGCCATTGCGTCGGACCTCCTGCTGGCCGCGGGCGAGGGCTCGTCAGCTTCGTCGTACACCAAAATGGCGTCGCTGCTGCTGGACAGCCCGCCCGACGAGTCGGTGGTCTCGTCCACGCAGCAGAGCGAGAACGAGCAACAGATGAACGAAATCTTCGACTTCCTCCACAAGAAGCTGGCCAACTCCGGACTGGCCCGCTCGCGAATGAGCTTGCCCGTCGCCATGCCCACCATGCCGCCGCCAGTGTGCAACCCCGCACTCACGGACGCGCTCAAGCCCGAGCCTACGCTGCCCCCGCCGACCTCGGCGTCGGGCGTGGCTGTGTTCCACACCATACCAGATGTCGCCGACTTGCCGCCGCCGCTGGAGGAAGACGACGGTGCCGACTATTACGACGTCGACGAGCAGCCGGAGAACCAGAAGATGAACAACATCTTCTCCAAGCTACAGCAGAAGCTTGCCAACGAGGGCATTAAGACGATCCCGCCCACTCCGCGCTTCGTCTCGTCGGCCGAACAGGCCGTCGTTACCGAGCTCGTCGGCAGCGGTGAGTGCGAGGACCTGCAGCCGCTCTGCGCGCAGGCCACACTCCCCAGCCCGCCCTCGATCGAGATGCTTCCCAGCCCGCGGCTCATGGCCCTCAGCCTCCGCCGCGGCTTGGCCGGTTCGTCATTGTCGGGACTGGCCGCCGTGTCGATCCACCTCTACCATGCGCGCCTGCTGCCCTCTCGACAGCAGGAGCAGGCCGACGCCGACGCCATCGCCGGGCCGCGACCGCCGCCCAGTGCTCGGGGCGGGCGACTCGACATGTGCGCTCGCTGCGCACGCCACATCCCCGACGACCAGCCGCGCCTGCTCGCGTTGGGCCGCGTCTACCACCAGCCTTGCCTGACCTGCACCGGTACAGTTCTCTCTCTTCCACGCTCTGGAGAACAGAGAAGCATGTGGGGGCTGATTGCATGTGGTGGCGCTTGGACACAGGGTGCGGGCGGCTGCTGGAGCGCGAGTTCCACGCCAAGGAGGAGGCGACCTACTGCAGCGAGTGCACCCGCAACCCCGGCACGCAGCCGCGGCAATCTTCGTCATCGCTGCCCCCATCGCTACCAGACTTTGCGCCATGATGGTGGCCATAGCCCCGGCACCCGGAAGTGTAAATACACCCCCCCATACAATCACCCATCTTCAACTCATTGGCAGGGACCAGCAATGGTGAGCCCAACGTGCTGCGCTCGTCCCACTGCGCCCAGGAGAGTACCAGAGACTGCTGCCAGAGGAGAGATGTGGTCTGGCTCTGTCCCTGGGTCTTGGGCGCACACGCCACAAGATGAAGGTGACGGCCGTCGACAGGTCTCGTGGGGCCATCTGCGTGACATTTCGCCAGGCGGCCTCTGGCTTTTGTGCGCACCACCTTGTCCTGGGAAATCCCGCCCCAGCCTGATGTCAGCCGTCGTCGAGCCGAAGAGGTGATGCGATCATGGACTGGTCGAGCAGCGTTTCCGCACTGCCAAGTTGAACACAGCGTCTCGCTTTAGCAAAGCCCCCCCCTCGAAAGATTCAAGAAGTTGTCAAGAGCCTGGGCTAAACTCGAGATTCCTCGAACCTCTCATCTCTCTTGGCCAAGAAGTGAAGGTTCTACCAAGCGACCTCACAACCACCACCCATCTGTACAACACACACAAGGCTCCTCATGAACGCGGCAGCTGCCGCGAATCCACACGGCCCCTTGCGGCGCTCCTCTACCACGTCTTCATCCACTCCCTCATCTTCGGCGGCAGCCACGGCACCCCCGATGCCTACAGCCCCGCCTCCATCCACCGCCTCGCGACCTGCCTCTTCCTCCTCTCCAACCGGTGCTCCGGGTAGTGCCGGTGCACCTCCTTCTGCAGCCCCGCCCTCCGCATCCGCCAGCAGCATCGGGGCGGCCGTCGCGGCCCTCCCCTCAGCTCCCGCCCAGCTCAAAGCCTCCCTCCCCGCCATCGTACGTCGTTCTGCCCTATGCCAACAAAAACAAACAAAATCAAATAAAAATACAAATACAAATAATAATAATAACCGAAAATAATGACAATACAACCCAATGGACAGGCGAGAGAGGAGGCGAACGTGGAGCGATACCGGCGGGTGTTCGAAGAGCTGGACCTCGACTCCAGCGGGTCCCTCGACGAGCACGAGATACAGGCCGGCCTGCAGAGAATGGGGTACCCCTCGCCACCGTAGAAGAGTCAGCCGGTTGGTCTAACTCAGTCGCTGTGTCCGCTTGTGCTAGGCTGCCGTCGTCGGACAAGCAGGTGCACGAGATGATGGTCATGGTCGACGCAGACAAGGACGGCTCCATCTCCTACGGCGAGTTCGCCTCCTTTGCCCAGGAGAGGTTCGTCTTCCTCGCACACGGCGTGCACAGCCGACTGCAGTTTGAACTCAACACGACGATGCGTGGCCTCCACGAAACAAACAGAGAAAAGGATCTGAGGGAGCTGTTCGACGAGATCGACCTCAACGGCAACGGTCTGATCGAAGCCAACGAGATCCGCATCGCCCTCGAGAAGATCGGTAACGCACACGATGGACCTCCACCGCATTAAAAACCCCTCAAAGTGAGACGCGTCATGCTGATGGCCCTCCCCCACACTCGCAATGGGTGATGTGCAGGCATGAGCACAGAGGTGTCGGACGGTGATATCATCCAGCTGATCGATCGGATGGGCGTGGATCACACGAAAGGAATCGACTTCCAAGTCTTCAAGCGCATCCTCATGCTCTTCCCTTCTCGGTACGCACGCTCTCTGGATCTCTGGCTCTCTTAGCACCAGCGCTGGCGTGTATGGCCATTGTTTACCTTTATCATCGGCGCGCACCGCACCCACCCACTCTTTCATATACACAGGAACATATCCATCAGCAATGTATTCGACTACTGGTTCAGGCACATCATCGACACAGGTTCTGAACACCACGCTCCTCTCTTCTCTCTCTCTCTCGTGTGTGTGTGTGTGTGTGTGTGTGTGTGTGTGTGTGTGTGTGTGTGTGTGTTGGTTCTTCTACCGATCGTATGTCTTATTATTGCGGGCGTGCGCAGGGGATGAAGTCATCATACCGGACATAATCGACCACCCGATGAAACGCCTCATCGCCGGAGGCATCGCTGGTTCGTCCACTCCCCCAATCCCCCAGCCCACAGTCCCACGCAGCCCTCGCTAGTCTCCATCCATCCAACTGACTCCTCGTGGCTCGCTCAGGTGCGGTATCCCGAACAACCACGGCCCCCTTTGATCGCCTCAAAATGTTGCTGCAAGCCCAGAACTCTTCAGCCATGCTCGCCGGTACCACAATCTCATCTGCCCCTTCCCCTGTCTGTGCTGGCGCTATGGAAGAGGTCAGGCCTCTACCAAGAGAAGTGCTCACGGATCGTTGTTGTGGTGGTCACCGCAGGCGTTGCGACGAAGCAGCTGGCCGGCGGCAAACCAGCAGCGGCCCGTCCGGGTGTGATCCGCCCCGCGCCGGATGCGGCCGCGAGGGCTGCTGCGCCCGAGTACCGTGGAATCTGGAACAGCCTCAAGAAGATATACTTCGAATCGGGCTGGAAAGGTGCGTCTCTACCCCAGAGCTCCCAGAGTGCACTGTGCTCGTCGTTCTCATCGTCGTCGTCATCGTCGTCGTTGTCATTGTTTGGCGCTCTTCTCGTCAGGCTTCTATCGGGGCAATGGGACGAACATCATCAAGATAGCGCCCGAGTCGGCGGTCAAGTTCTGGGCCTACGAGTCCATCAAGCGGATGCTGTGCCGCGACTCGTCGGCGCCCGCCATCAAGGAGAAGCTCATCGCGGGCAGCGCCGCCGGTGCCATCTCGCAGACCGCGATCTACCCCCTGGAGATCACCAAGACCCGCCTTGCCGTCTCCGCGCCAGGCGAATACCGTGGCATCATGCACTGCATCTCTTCGATCGTCAGAACCGACGGTGTCTCGGCCCTGTTCAGGTGCGACACCTGCGCCAACTTTGTTGTTGTGCGACACTTGGATTCACACGACCGCACACGCACACGCACGCACAGGGGTCTGTTGCCGTCGGTGGTGGGGGTGATACCGTACGCGGGAGTGGACTTTGCGGTGTATTCCACCCTGAGGGACGTCTACACGCGGCGCTACCCGAACACGCACCCGGGCGTGCTCACGGTCTTCGTGTGCGGGGCGATCTCGAGCACGTGCGGCCAGGTGGTCGCCTACCCCCTGCAGCTCGTGCGCACTCGCCTTCAAACGCAGGGTACGCGCTCGATCCGATCCGATCTCTCTCTTTCGGTGATGAAGTACCGGAGCTTCCTCACCATCATCATATCCGCGATCTCTCTCGTGGTGGTGCAGGGATGGCCGGGAGACCCATGTTGTACAACGGAATGAGCGATGCCTTCTTCAAGATTTGGAAGTGTGATGGCCTGCTCGGTACTGAGACACCACACACGCGCGCACCACACACGCATATACTTGGCCTCACTCGTGTGTTGTGGTATGGGTGAGTGACGCGCAGGGTTCTATTCGGGCATATTGCCGAATTTCATGAAAGCGATCCCTGCGGTGAGCATCAGCTACATCGTGTACGAACAGGTGAGCCGGGGCATGGGCATCAGCAGCGGCCTCTGAGGGTGAGCGAGCGCTCACGAGTTGGTGTCCTTCTTCCATGTACATGTGCCCTTTTCTACTCGCCAACAACAAGACAGCTTTCCTAAGTTACTACTCACTCCTCGATCGCGAGTGGTATGCGCAACGGAGGGGTATTGATCATGAGAGTGTGGGTTGTGGCCACAGCCCAATGTCACAGCCAGCGCCATTCCAGAGATCCATCTGGTAATGCCACCGAGCCTGGGAGCTTTGCCAGCGTCCGGGACCAGCTGCACCACGTGTTCTCAGCTGCGCCAGGGCAACACTGATGTCCCGCACTAGGGTGGTCTAACAGCCCAAGATGATTCCCGATCGGGCGATTCTGATATCGGGCGCCCTGGGCCTAGCGCCGCTAGCGGCAACTCATCAGCACTTCCACAACATCGTCTTCTTACCGGCGCCGGCGTCTCCACTGGGGCGACACACAGGCACACTTACCTCTGCGTTCACGCTCAGAGTCAGGCATTCCTGCATTTCGAGGCTGTGCGGCCGTGGCCCTCCCGAAGGAGTCCATGGTGGTGCCGCACTGCCAGGCGCAGGGCTGCGGCGGCGTGCTCAAGCCCGACACGGTATCGTTTGGCCGCGGCTGCGCCACGCCAATATCGTCCGACAGGGCAGTGGCTCCACGCCTGCGATCCGCGACGGCCGTTGTGGCGAGATGATGGCCGCCCTTCAGCACTGACGTCCCACAATCCAGAGAAGGCATATAAAACAGAGAGAAGCTCTTCGTCGTTCAAAAGTTCTCGTAGAGCAGGGGCCGAGTGGTTGGTGGGAACATGGCCTTGATGACCCTCCGTGTAGCCTTGGGGAAGGAGTTGCCCCAGCCTCGGCCCTCGATCTCGTCGGCGCCCTCCTTGACCACTCCGAACACGAGAGCCGTCAGCCCGCGGACATCGAGCTGCGCGCCAGCGCCGTCGTCGCTGTCGTGGTGGTCGCCGGAGGCCTCGGCCTTGTCGCGGTGCTGGACGCGGAGGCGGCCCTGGTGGACGGTGAAGCGGTAGCGCTGCTGGTGGTTGGCCGGGAAGAAGGGGTCGAGGAGGGTGAAGTCGAGCTGCAGCCCGTCGTCGCCGCCGACGGGGAGTCCCTCCAGCCCCTTCACCGACACCACGCGGGCCATCTGCGGCTTCAGGATCTCGACTGTGTGCGTGTGCGTGTGCGGGTGCGTGTGCGGGTGCGTTACAGCGAAGTGTAAGAAGAGTATGAGGTGATCGCGAGAGACGAGCTAGAGGTCCGACCTGAGGTGATGTGGAAGGCGGCGTCGGCGACCAGGTTCTCAAAGTCTTCGTCGGGCGAGATGATCAGCGTGACCTCCTTGGCCTGGCGCGGAGCACACAGCAACCGAAGTCAGCCCAAATTACGGCTGCATAGGCAGCACATGGCGTACGTGCCTGATCCGTGTGAGAACCGATCCAGCTCAGGAGTGCGGTTCGGGCGGCGACGCTCGCGTAGGCAAACACGTCGACCTTCATCGTTCCCGTCATGAACGGCCCCAGCTGCCCCCGCGACACAACGCGCGCGGCTCATCAGCCCAACACTCACCACCATCACCTCCTGCAATGCGCGGCCCATTTTCACTGCGTGGCACTCGCGTACCGTGTAGCCGAGCACGCCGGCGATGCCCTTGTGGTCGCGCACCACCACCGCCCAATGCGGTATGACCTGGGGGTCGGAGAGAGTCGGGGTTGAGTCAGTCGCCAATGGCTGGCGTTTTGTTTTGATATCGGGCGGTGTAAGGTGTGCACCTTCTCGCTCCAGTCCATGTGCTTCTCCAGCGTCTCGTCGGCGAAGCGCGCGAAGCCGTGCACCTTCTTCTGCAGGCGCGCCAGCAGGTTGACGTACTCGTTCTTGTCAAAGCCGGCCGCCGGCACGCGCTCCAGGCGCAGCGCGGGCGAGGGTCGGAGGCCGGCGAAGATGGCCGGGGAGAAGACCACCTTGCGCTTGCTGTGGACGCACACGTAGCCCATCCGCTCGTAGAACGACGCCTTGAATGGGTACAGCGCCGAGAACGGCACCGCGTGGTCGCGCATCAGCCCCAGCGCGCTCTTCATCAACGCCGACACGTGGCCCTTTCTGGGTACCCTCTTTGCAGTGAGTCGCGACCGGCCAGCGATGGTGGCGATGTGCCGAGATGGCGACGATGGTGACGGCGAGAGGAGTGGTACGTACCGTCGTGACTCGGGATAGCAGGACACGCCGCGCATGCCGGCCATCCTGAAGAGGCCGCCTCGCACGTTCTGGGTCATCGGGATCACGCCCGCACCAGCCGCCACCCTGATCACGTGATGCCATTATTATTCATTTGCATTGCGTGCGCCTTGCGTCGGCCTTCGGGTTGGTTCGTTCGGCATTGAACGAGGCGAGGAGGGAGGAGGAGGGAGCGTACAGCTGCTGGGGTCCCACCTTGAGCATCATCACGAGGACCTCGGCCAGGTGCGGCGGCACCTCCTTTGCCTCCACGCTGTGGTTGGGCACGGGCCAGAAAATGAAACTTGAATTTAAATGAATAAATAAAATAAAATAGAATTGTTATTGCACTCAAAAAAGGGAGGGTACTGGGGGTGGTCGAGGCCGGTGGACGGCGCAAAGCAGTAGGCGCGAAGGCCCATCCAGTCCTTGAATAGCTGCACGTCGTTGACGCCCTGGTGGAGCATCGCCGCGTCGGCCTGTTCTTGCCCGCCTTCGCCCAACGTCACCACCGGCGCGGGCCTGAACGACCACCCCCGGCCCTTCGTCACCGGCCCGACACCATCACCACCACCCTCCTTCATCGAGGCAGCCTTCTCCTTCTTGGTCGAGCGCTCTGGAAAAAAACAGCCACACCGAGGCCTCCGGAGGTGCAAATTCGCCGGTTGGTGGCGGGACGTTGTTTTGTTTGCGGGCTGGTGAAGGTGAAACGAACGAGAAAGATGAAGAGAAAGAGAAGGGACGAGGGAGCGAAGGGCTTATGTGGGGAGGGCGCGGCGGAGCCAGATCCAATCGACGGCGACGAAGAGGACGGAGGCAAGGCCGAGCACGCCGAGCTGGATCCAAGCCTGGGCCAGCGTGCCGGTGGCGCCGTGGAGGGGCAGGGCCAGCGCGTAGAAGAAGCCCACCGCCGATCCCACGTTCTGCACGAACTGGAAGATCGTGAACGCACCCAGGCTCTTCCTCTCCGGATCGGGAAACAGCTGCCCCAGCGCCGCGTAGGTCTGTGTGCGGTGGTGTGCGTGTGCGTGTGCGTGTGCGTGTGCGTGTGCCGTGAGCTATGATGCCGTGCAGCGCGGTTGAAAACGGTAAGGAGCAACCTGTGTGTTGAAGGCTGAGTCGCCCGTGCCAAAGCAGTAGGCGGCGGCGAAGGCGGACAGAGGCGCTCCGAACAGGGTGGGCGACTCCCAGTAGCCGTACTTGAGGTACGACGTGAGCAGCAGGCCCGTGGCTGGAGAGGAGAGATGAAACCACCTGGCCGTGTCAGCCTATTGGGTTGACCGCGAGAGTTTGCGTCGTGGAGCTTCAGCGCACCGTAGAAGAAGGTTCCCAGGAGAACCGTGAACGAACGGCCCAGGCGGTCAGAGAGCCATCCCACCATCAGACCGCCCACCACTTCGGCTACGCCGGCGAACATGAGCACCAGACCGATCGTCTGCAGACATGCGCGCACGCGTCAGTTCGAACACGGTCGGCGCACGCCCCTTCGTGGAAACGTCGGGCAACCAGTCAAGTCGTACCGAGGGGTCGAGGAGCTGGGGGAATTCCCCGGTCCAGAAGGCGAGTTCGAAGCCGGTCAAGAAGAACATGGGGCTCAGCAGGAGGATGCGCGGATCGGGGAAGAGCACCACCACGTCCAGCCAGATCGAGCGGTACACCAACCCTGCGCCGTCCCGCACCCGCCGCCACATCCCGACGATTCCTCTCTGCGCGAGGCCAGGCAAGCCAACATGAGCACGAGACTCACAGCACGACACACGGAGATCGTACGATGGGCTTGCCGGGAGGGACGAGTTCGATGGTCTCTTGTCGGCGGGCCTTCTCCTCGTCGTCGCTGCCCGCGGCCAGGTAGGCCGGCTGCTGATCGTAGGCCGCGATGCGGCGAAGGAACAGGAGGGACGCCGCGCCGGCCGCTCCGACCGACGTGAAGACGGCGAACAGCAGCGCCTTCGACACGTGAGGCAGCACGAAGTAGGCCGCCAGGTTGCCGAACACGTTACTGAACTGAAATAGACCCCTGTGTGTGTGTGTGTGTGCGTGCGTGCGTGCGTGCGTGCGCGCGCGCGCGTGTCGAGCATGTCAGACAAACCCACCAGTGCACGCCGGACTGCCCTCTTGAACAGTGGCGCACGAACCAAAAGATGCCGGTGTGGGTGCCCCGCTTGCCCTTGGGGGAGCAGAGGGTGGCCGCACCGAAGCCGATGACCACCGACGCCCCGAGCACCGCCCACTCAACGATCTCTATCAACGAGGCCATGTACACCTACATGGTGGGAGAACCAGTCGCCTCTGGTTGAGTGTCACTCGCTAGCCATCACGTCGAGTAGTAGTGGTAGTGGTGTCATCGATGGTGAGATGGTGCGTACCACGTAGCAAAGGGCACCAAAGACCATGGTCCACTTCTCGCGGCAGGCGTAGACGATGGCAGGTGCCAGGAACACCGTCACGGCCACCGTCACGTAAAGCACGCCCAGAGACACATTGCCCAGGTTGCCTACGCACCCGCCAACACCATCAATGAGCCTCACACCGACGCACACTACTTGCACGCAGGCCTTCGCTCACGCGACACACAAGCCAAGGCGTACCAGGTAGCAGGGAGGTGACATAGTTCTGAATGGTGTTGTAGGCTGCGAAGAGGAGGAGGAAGGCTACGCTCATGATGAGCACGTTCAGGAACTCAACTGTGAGGTACACATCCCGCCACCCTCGCTCTTCCTCAGCCCCGGCCTTGCGCTGCGCTGTATCGTTGCCATTCCGATTTCCTCGTTCGAAATCGCGAGATTTAATGGGTGAGTCGTCTCTGGGCCACCCATTGTGCTCCTCCCCAGCGAGATCTGGTTCGTCATCACTCTCGTTGATCGAAAATGGGGAAGATTCGTGCTTGGTGCCCTTTGCCGCCTTCATCTTTGCCGTGTGGTCACCGTGCGCTCCACCGCGTCTCTTCGCTTGACGTGCTAATTCCTGAACACCGCCGAAACGTTTGCGAAATGAAAACGTAACGTTACAAAACTGCCAAGTTGTCAAGCCCGCCCAAACTTCTTCATCTATAAAGATGGTGTGGCTGTGGGTCCTGGGCGGTCTGGTATTGGTCCTCGCCTTCCTCGCCGTACGCTACCCTCTGCCAGCCCATACTGTTTTTTAAAAAAAAATAGAAACCAAATCATGTGGGATTGTGATGGCAGGCGTGGCGTAATGGAACTGTGGGGGCGGGGGCGGGAGAGCCGCCTGGGTGGGACAGATGGTTCGTGCCGCTGGTCGGGGAGACTCTGCACTTTGCACGCGACACTGTGGGCTTCCTCTCGGCGAGGCAGCGCCGCTATGGCAACGTCTTCCACTCACACCTCTTCGGCCAGTGCGCCTCCCTCGCCCCTTCTCTCACCGGCATACAAACTTGGAGTGACCACTGTGTGCTGTGTGGTGCGTGTGCGGTGTGCGTGTGCGGTGAATGTGTGTCTCGCGCTTGTCAGGCCCACGCTGGTGTTGATCGGAGCCGAGGCGTTCGCCTTCTTGTACGAGGAGGAACGGAAGGGCCGCATCGTGAGCGCCAACGCCCAGCTCCAGATCTTCAAGGAGATCCTGGGCGACAAGATCCTCAACGAACGCGAGTGCGCACTGCTGCATCCCAACACCACGCCATGTCATGCTCCGCCCGTCGATAAGTTAACTGACGCCGCGCTTGACGTGGGTACTGTGGCACAGGGACCACTCGTTCCATCGCGCGATGGTGACGCAGCCCATCCTGGGCCGCAGCACCCTGCAGGCCATGCTGCCCAAGATGCAGGCCAACCTCGCCCGCCGCGTCGAGCACTGGGTCACACTCGGCACCTTCGAATGGTACAAACATTGTTTCACATCGCCGCATACAAGTGTGCGTTTGAGTGTGCACGTGCGTGTGCGTGTGTGCTCACCAGACTGTGACCGGTCGCACACGCGCAGGTACACGCAAATCAAGGAGTGGGCGTTCGACAACGCCAGCGCGCTGGTGTGGGGCTCCGACATCTCCCAGCCCTCCGACGAACGCCACCGCCTCTTCGAGATTTTCGAGAGCATGAACAAGGGCCTCGGCGGCTGTCTGCCCATCAAGGTTCGCCCTCTCACGCCACCCACCGCCTGCCCGTCGCTGACCGTGTGTGGCGACGTTCAGCTGCCGGGCACGCAGTACAGCAAGTGTCTCGAGTCGCGCAGGCAGTTCGGGGAAACGGTGGGGGCGCTGGTGGAGGAGCGGAGCCGGGTCATCAAGCAGAAGGTGGCGGAGCTGAGGAGCGACGACCCGCTCCGTCGGATCGAGTTCAAGGAGCTCAGCGTCGGCGACGACCTCATCAACAACTACCTCTTCGCCCTCATCAAAGCGCAGCGAGGTTCCTCTACAGCCCCTGCCAGAAGCTTCTGACATTGACTGACGTAGCACTGCGGCCGCACACACAACCGCACACGGACGACAGAGCTGCCGGTGAGCGAGGTCGTGGACATCATTGCGGGCCTCTACTTTGCCGCGCATCACACCGTCACCTCGGGCCTCACCAACATCATGGTGGCGCTGGAGCAGCGTCCGGACGTGCGGCAGAAGGTGGTCGAGGAGCAGGAGACGGTGGTGGGCGACAGCGAGGACCGATTCACCTACGAGCAGCTCAACAGCATGGTCTACCTCCAGAAGGCACGTTCACAGCTCGGCGCCTGCGCTCTCTCAGGCTTGCATCGCACCGCACCCTTGGCTGACTTGTGTGGTGTGGTGGTGTCGTTTGTGTAGGTCATCAAGGAGACCATGAGGCTTGTGCCGCCCGCCACAGGGATCATCCGCAAGGTGGGGCCAGAGGACGTAGAATACAACGTACGTTGTCCGCTGCTGCTCCTTGGCCAACTCTCGGCCGACGCACAAGCAGGAGGCCGCCCAGTTCTCACGCCTCTCTCGTTCTTTTTTTCTCTGTGGGGGGGCAGGGCTACACGCTGAAGGCGGGGCGGTCGATCTACGCCAACATCATCCTCACGCAGCGCGACCCGAACCACTTCACCGACCCCGAGACCTTCGACCCCGAGCGCTTCTCCCTCGACCGCGCCGAAGACCAGAAGGCCAAGTTCGCCTGGGTACTTACTGATCTGGCCCCAGCCTGCGCGCCACAATCGCTTCTGGCGCTGGCGCTGACGTTGGCGGGGTGGTGGTGGTGCGCGCAGGTGGTGTTCGGCGGCGGAGGGCACTCGTGTCTGGGTATGAAGCTGGCGCTGCTGGAGCTGAAGATGATGACGTCGTACCTGGTGCGCGACTACGACTGGCAGGCCGTGCCCGGCCAGGACATGCGGATCGAGTGGGCCGCCCTCTCGCCTTCCCCCAAGGACCTCTACAAGGTCCGCTTCTGGCAGAAGAAGCAGCCATCCGCCTAGCGAGAGGGGGGGGGGCAAAGAGCGAAAAGCGACAAAAAAAGATAACGCGGTCTTATGGTAAAGAAGCCACGTCGACGTAAGACGTAACGGCGTGCGTTCATTTGGAGTGGTGCCTGGTGTCGGGCTTCTTGCGCTTGTAGGTGAACATGAGGGTGGGGTCGATGTGGAGGGACAGGTCCTTGGAGTGCTGCTGGCTTCGCTCCTGCAGCTTCTGCTTCACCTTGCCCGGCACCGGCTCAGGCGCCAAACTATGACCACAGACCACGGACATCAGCACACACACAAACACACACACACGGAGGACAGAAGCGAGTACTCGTCGGGTTGGAAGTAGACGAGGAGGTGGAGGATCTGGAGGTCGTTGAGGTGGGAGAAGGCCTGCGCGGTGTCGACTTCGAGGAACATGGCCTTGGAGATGGACAGCACGTTCACCGCCTCCCGGATGTGCGCGAATTGTCTGCACACATCGCGGTGCATCAGACGGTCAGTAAGCTCTCGGAGCTAAAAAAAAAGGCAGTGAAGCGGGTGGTATCGGAGCGGTACTTGGATTTGCGGTGGACGAGATTGACTCGCCGTCGCCAGGAGGTGAGCTGGGAGAGCATCGACTTGACGGCCAACGCGTTCGCCACGGTGGCCAGGTGGCGCGCGTTGTCGATCAAATGATTGAACAGCGCCGCATCCATCACGTGATACGTCTGTTCACCACCACCACCACCACCACCACCACCACCACCACCACCACCACCACCACCACCACCACCACCAACCAATTAGCCAAAGACACGACACGCACACGCACAGCACGCACACGACAAGCGCACCTGGGTGAAGAACTGCTGTACGATGGTGCAGTAGACGTTGTTGGACATGAGGTTGTAGAACATCTTGGAGAGCACCAGCAGGATGTCGTTGCCGTTCTTGGTGCAGTTGTAGTCGCCGTGCGCGCTCGCGGGCAGGGCCAGACCGGACAGGAACGACGGCGTCGACGTGCTCCGCGGCAGGCTCGCGCCCGCCGCCGCGCGGTGGTTGGACCCGGGCGGGGCCAGCGAGAGCGCGGGTACGGCGGCCGACGACACGGACCGCCCGACGTCGCGCAGGGGGCTGGCCGCGCCACGCGGGGAGGCGAGCGGGGCCGCGTGGTGAGTGGCCGGCGACGGAGCGTGGGCCGACACGAACGGGCTGGGCGCCATCCGGCTGTGGTAGAACACCACCGGCACCAGCAGCGGCTCCAGCTGCTTCGTAATGATCTTCAGCAGATTCGAATACACCCTGCTCACGAGCAACCATTCATCACCACCATCGTCATCGTCAGCATCATCAGTGTCACGTGTGTGCGTGCGTGCGTGGACGGTACCGTTGGGTGATCTGGAGGAGCTTGCAGGCGAAGCCGCAGATTTCGATGCGGCGGGAGAGGATGATGTATTCGGTGGAGGTCTCGGGCATGCTGGTGATCTTGCGGATGAGCTTGTTGGCCGACATCAGCTGAATGCCGTTCTTCCGCGGGTCCCGGATCTGCCGCATGCCCTCCAGCTTGCCCTTCGTCTCCTGCTTGAGCAGGTGCAGGAACGACGTCGTGTACGACAGCCAGAACGCCTGCGCCTTCAGGTCGCGCTTGCACATCTTTTTATGTCCGAGCGCGTGTGCGTTAGCAATACTTTAACTCCGAGCCGTGCATCACAGCGTGGGCGAGAGGGTGGGTGCCTTGACGCAGGAGCTGATGGCCTTGAGGATGTTGACGAGGAAGGTGTTGCAGGTCTTGATGAAGGCGCGGTTGGCGGTGGGCACGAAGAAGTTCTCCTCGCGCAGCTTGAGCAGCAGGCGGTGGGTGGCCACGGGCACCTTCTCGTCCTCGTCCTCGTGCTCGTTCAGGCCCTCCCCGCAGTACTCGTCGATCTCCCGCTCGATCTTGCTCTTCTTCACCTCCCCACCTGCGTCCATCACACATTGCGTCAATTCACGATCACACGACACGCACGACACGACACGCGCACACCGCACACGCGCGTACTGGGAGCAGTGAGGATGAGGGGCGGAGGCGGCGGCGGTGCGGGGGGCTTGGGCACTCCTCCGCGCGGCGCCGCGGCGGCGGCAGAGTCCGGTAGGGGCGCGCCGGAGAGGGC
>NW_004457586.1:162804-191976 GCF_000313135.1 Acanthamoeba castellanii str. Neff
GCGAGCCGTGGGCGGCCGGCGGCTGGAGCCCCTCGGCCGCGGCCGCCGCCTTAGCGCGCGGCTGTGGCGACAAGGGCGCGATGGGCGCCGCCGCCGCCACGAACAGGTCCTGGAGCGTGGTCGGGTGGTGTTTCACCGGATGATGATGGTGGCCGTGGCCGTGGCCGTGGTGGTGGCCGTGGGCAGAACCATGCCCGCTCTGTCCGTGGGGGTGGCCGTGGGCAGAACCGTGATGGGCCAGCGGCGGCGGCATCAGCTTGGCGGCTTTGGAGGCCTCATCGCCGGCGGGGGCCTTCTTCATGGGCGAGCGCGGCGGCGGCGGGCGGTTGATACCGCCGCCCTTGAGCGCGCCGCTCATGGGATTGACCACCTCGGCGATCGTCACGCGGCCCTTCACGCCCGACCCGCCGCCCTCCTTCTTCATCGCCGACGTCGGATGCAGCGCCGTTGCCACCTTGTGCCCTCCTCCTCCACCACCTTCGCCACCGCCCAGTCCGCCGCTGCTCGCGTTGAGTGGCGGCTGTGGCGGCTGCTGCTGGTGGTGCTCGGCGGCGCCCTGTGCGGCGCTTGCCACCGCCGATCGCGCAATCGTCGATCCGCCACCCGCCGCCGCAGCCGCCGCAGTGGTCGTGGCCTCCGACGACGACGTCGAGGCCGACGTGGTGGCGGTGGTGGCGGCCAAGGCCGGGTCCTCGCTCGAGAGGGACAGGGACAGAGACGACGCCGGCGACGAGGCCGCGCTGGTCGTGGTGCTGCTGGTCACGGAGCCCGAGCCCGACACGGCGTCGGGGCCGGGGCCGCCAGCGGGGTGGTGGTGGTTGTTGGATTCGCGGGCGAGGCGCTCGAGGCGCTTGCGCTGTACGAAGGAGTCGATCTCGTTGAGCTCCTGCTTGCGCGCGACGAGGTCCGGGTGGAGCCGCGCCGCCGCGGCACTGCCCGGGGCGTCGTCGTCGGCCTCGTCCTCCTCGTCGTTGAGGAAGCCCTTGTGGAAGGCCTTGTAGACCAGCTTGTGGAGCAGCAGGGAGTGGGCCAGCGCGGTCTCGGCGTCGCTGAGGCGGGCGAGGTCGCCCCGCAGCTCGCGGTCGCGCAGCTCGAGGTCGGCGTTGCGGGCCTCGAGCCGGGCGAGCAGCTGGCGCAGCTTGGCCTCGTCGTCCTCGCGCAGCTCCCAGGCCTCGCGCATCTCCTCCCACGCGCGCTCGAGCTCGGCCTTGGCCCGCTGCGCCTCAGCCTCGGCTTGGGTCCTGGCTCGCCGCAGCGCATCTACATCATCTCCCTCATCCCCATCATCTCTTCCCCCCTCCAGGAGTGGCAGCTGCCGTTCTGGTGGTCGCGTTCGTTCGTCGTCTTCTCTGTTCATCTTCTTCTTCTTCGCTCTTTCGATTGATCGAGGAGGGGAGGGGGGCAGAAGAAAGAGAAACAAGCGCAGATATCTCCACGCGTAGAAGAAGAGGAAGAATCTGTTGAATCCCCCTCGACGACGATCAAACGAGAGATGAGTGGAAGATCTTTTCTTTCTTAGCTCCGCGTGTGTCGTTATTCTTCTGTGGCTCTCTTTGCGTTACCTTCGTAATTTGTGGCGCCAATTTCTTTTTCGCTTTTCATTCTTTCTTTATGTCCGACCAAGAAAGCACACACGTGCAGGGGTGGTGCCCAGTGGTGGGATTAGGTGCGGGGCAGGGCGTCGGGGCCACCATCTCTCACACGTGTGGGGGGAGGGGGGCAAGGAGAGAAGAGATCTAACCGCGACCGAAGAAGCCACCGCCGCGCTTCTTAGCGCCTTTCTTGGGGGCAGCTGCGGCCTTCTTGCTCCCGCCTGTGAAGAACGAGGCCAGGGAGGAGGACGAGGACGCCCCAGCAGAGGTGAGGCCCTCGCTCGAGCTTCTGATCTCGCGACCCTCCGGCGTGAATCGTGCGCCCTGCGTGAGACCTGTCATGATCTCACCGTCAGCACCGGTACCTTGGAAGTGGTGCGTGCGTGGAGTGTACCCTCTCTGACGCCGTCGAGGAGGTGCTCCAGACGGGTGCGCGCGAGGTTGGTGAGATCGATGATCTTGCGCTTCTCCTCCGCACTGCCGGAGATGGGCTTCTCTAACACGCCCGAGAGCGACTCGGTGGTGACCTCCAGCTCCTCCTGCAGCCACTCGAACAGGTTCTTCTCCGGGCTGAGGTCGGGCAGGTAGAACGCCAGCACGTACGTGTGCTTCAGCGTGCGGCGGCACTGCGGGAAGGTGCAGTGAGTACTCGATCACACACGCGCACGCGCACACCACACACACAGGAAGGAGGAAGAGGGATTCGTACTTCAATGAGCTGCTCGGTAGCGTTGAAGATGTAGTCAACGTTGGCACTTCTCTCCGTTTCCGCCCGCGCCCTGAGGTCCATCATCTTCTCCACAGCCTTCTGCCGCAGCTCATTCTCAAATTTCTGCCACACAACCACATGTGGTGTTTTAATGATTAAAAGTAGTCTTGCTATTGGTTATTGTTGTTTAAAAAGGCAAGTGGGGTGCACTAATAAGGGTTACAATGGGAACTGATAAAAATTTCAGTAAAAAAAGTCTCTAAGAATCCCATAATGCGGCGCAACAAAGCCCAACGGCCAGCCAAAGAGGGAACCAGCGGGGCGAGGTGTTTGGGTGACTCCTTGGGGTAAGTTGGCATCCCGCCCCTGTCTAACGGCCAACTTCAAAACGTGGGAGGTCCCAGTTCGACTCTGGGAGGAGTCCCCATTACTTTTTGGGGGGGGGGCATGCAACACGTGCACGACACACGCAATCACACTACGACCGACCGACCTAAAGCTGAAACGAAAGATAGAATGGAAGATTTCGTTACCTGAGAGTCCATGTGGGCCTTGAAACGATGGTAGTAGTGAAGGTAACGCTCCAGCGTCTTTCGAGCAGTGCTCGCGTCCTGTCCAAGTCCAACGTTGATCAACCGAGCACAGTCAGGCGCCAGAGAACGAGGGACGGTGGAGGTATCATCGTACTTCTTCCTGTGCCTCGCCCTCCTTGTAGCGGTTGCAGGCCGTGTGGCCGATCCAGTTCCCCATGCAGATCCAGCTGTTGACAACCAATAAGTTGCACCACACACGCATTAGCGAGCCGCAGGGCAGGTGGTATGTGTGAATAGTGTGGCCGCACCAAAACTCGTGTTTGCAGCTAACGCTCCTGCAAGTCTGGAGCGGTCAGTGAGAAGAGTGAGTGAGAAGGCGAGGAGATGATGCAACGCGCGCTAGAACGGGGAGCACCATGTGATTGCAGCCGCCATTCTTTTCGATGGCTGTGTGGCACTTGGGACCTGCAAGAGTGCACGGTGAGCTGCTGCCAAGACTGCCCACGAGCCCACACGGGGAGGTGAGGTAATACAATCCTTGGTGTTGGCGTTTAGCCAATTAGCCGTCTCGCTGTCATCCTTGCACTTTTGGTCCCACTTCTTCATCTGCACGTACAGACGTCAGCGCACGCTCGAGCGGTCAAAATCGTCCGGTGGGCACATATGACATCGGGTTGAGACGTACGTCATCGCATTTGGCGGGGGCATGCGCTTCGCCGTGGCACACAAAACAGAATCGGTAGCCGCAGTTGCATGGCACCCTCAGCTCTGTGGCAACCAAGGGCATTGTATGGAACAAGTCTTAGTAGTGCTCACATCGTGTGCGAAAATGAGTGTGCGTGGCGTGTACCGGTGCTGAGCTCGCAGAGCACGGCGTTGGTGCATCCGGGCGCAGGGCACCACTGCATGTTGGGGTTCTGATCGACAAAGCCCTTGGTGATGAAGTGGGTGTACTTCTTGTACGCCTCCGGCCTGACAGCATTGATACCCGAGTCTCTCAGTAAACCATAATGATTGAGTAAGCAAGTATCAAAGAGGACGTTGAGAACGTACGAGACGACCCGCTTGACGAGGTTAGAGTCGACGACCTTGCCACACTTGTGCATCATGCAGGGTATGCCGAGAGCCTCGCCCTCCTTGATCTTTACCTCCAGGTAGCCTGTACAATCCGATTTCTGTTAGTGACAGGCCTGAAAGGGCGCCGGGAGCAGGCAGGGCAGGTCATTGTGCCTTGCCAGCAGATGTTGCAGAAGGCGTGGCCGCAACGCGAGATGCTGGCGTCTTCGGCCGTCATCTCGTCGCCGCAGATAAGGCAGTCGCCCTCGATCGGGTCATCTGAATGTTCATCCAACACCACGCCCTACGGCACAGAGGGGGGGGAACAACACTGTGAGCTGGCCTGGCGGTCCCAGCAGCCACCCACAGCAGTTCCCACAACAACGCGCGGAGGATGGCATACCACGGCGGCGGCCACCTTCTCGGGGTCTTCGAAGTAGCGCTCCGTCAGCTTTTCGGCGTCCCACCTACCAAGCGACAGATAACCCGTGCAATGAGCACTCTACATCGAGAGAGAAGTGGGGTGAGCTGGAGCAAACTTGCCGCGGGCCGTACTTGTAATGTTTGAGCAAGGCAGCAGAGTCGGAAAAGCCAAAGCCGGTGAGGGACATGATCTTGCGTATCTCGTTGGCAGCTGCCTCGGCTGCAGAGGACCCAAGACACAACCACCAAAGTCAGGACATGGAATTACATCAGCCAACGTGATGGGGAAAAGGAGGGACGACAAAGCACATACCGAGCTTGCGTTCGTCGAAGCACTTGATCTTGGTGGCCTCCCGTTCGGGTATGCCCAGCGCAGCGCCATCTGGTCGTGCGCACGTATGTCGCTTGAGCCGCCGCACCATCTTATCGATACGATCACGAGACGAAGGGTAAGGGGGTACCGCTAAAATCCAGATCTTCGTAGTCTTCGCCCTCCGTGCCCTCGGTGGACTGCCGCAGCTTCCCTTTGTCCGGCTGGCTGTTTTGTTCGTAATCTGCGCCCGTTTGGAATTAGTGCGCGTCCAGAAGTGAGTGCTGTGCCGTGTCGTGCCGTGCCGAGTCGGCGTGTGCGGTCTATCCGTGACACCTTGTAGGAGGCAGGAGGGTGCACCATCATAGTCGGTGGTGATTTCACACGGATCAAACGCAAGAGGCTCTGGCGGCGGTGCTGCGGCCGCCTTGGGCGTGTTGCCTCTCAGACCTTGTGCCGGCCTGCACGCATCAACGCAACACAGTCAGCACCGGTTCGAAGCAGCCCGCGCCACGACGAGTGCAGAAGGAAGGGGGGAGGTACTTCGGAGGCTCTTCGTAGTGCTGCGGCACGTCGGCCATGTCAGCCAATGAGCCGCTCAATATGAGTTCTGAAGGGGTGCAGAACATGTGAAGATGAGCCAAAATCAGCAAGAAGAGATGAGTTTCCGAGGGAGGGGTACCTAAGGCGGTGTCCACAGATGAGTTGCCACTTACAGCAAGGGCCTGACGCGAGATGGACTCGTCGAAGCCCATGCTGATGAGGGTAGCGAGCATCATGTCGTCCACATAAACGTCCCCCATCTTTCGCTTTCACGCAAGCCGAAGAAGGATCAGAAGGGCGAGATGGATTCTCTAGGGGCACAGCCGGTGAGAATTAAATCAAATTGGCAAAACGCAACTTTGATTCTTTTTCAGCGAATTGTTTCAATCAAATCAAACAATAAATAAATAAATACTGCCTTTTCGCCATTCCAGCAAGGGTGGGCCACGAAGTGTAGTTGTATTGGAGCTGGGCGTGAACTGAGTTCTCAACGTTGGCACAAACTTGGAGTGGGTCTTTCACTTCTTGGGGAAGGACCGACCAAGATCCCGCACGCGGTCCAGGAAGGCGGCCAGCGGACCGGCCATGACGTTGTAGGGCGGGGTAGCTGGCATATGCGGGTGAGGCCTCGTGGGCGATACCGTCTTCATGCTCTCGAGCAGGTTTCCCATCTTGTCCAGATCCTCCTTCGATAGCCTGCGCCGTAGTATAGGTTTCGTTAAGGGCTAGGTTGGGAGACCAAGGCGGAGACGTACTTCTGCTTGAGGATGGGGAAGATCTCGGACTCCTCTTCCTTGATGTGCTGATCGAGGTCTTTGCTCATCTTCTCCACTGCGGGCACGAACTTGGATTCGGTCACTTCCATCTTGTCCAGTGCGTCCAGCTCTTTCTGTGGAAGAAAACTTAGGTGAGCGTGTGCGCAGCGCACTCCAATCGCACACACAGCACTCCAATCGCGCGCTGGCGCACCTTGACTTTGAGGTGCTCTTCGATAGCGCGGTCGGCCATCTTGTCCCCATCGTCATGGAGGTGCCTGAGGGTCGGGTAGAGGATCTGCCATACAGGAAAAGGAGTCAGCAAGCAAATAGTTAGTCGCACTGAGGTCACGCACTTGTTCTTCGACGGCCGCGTGTTGGGAGAGCTCGTAGACAACCTGGTTCATGTTCTCCTTCCTTACTTTGCTGTCTGCTGAGGTGCAACGGTGAGGGTATTAGTAACAACATGTGACAGAGGAGAGGGGGGCGACGCACCGGCACTTGATATGACTGTGCGCAGCATGCCCTGCACCTTCTGGTGGTCCTTCATCAGCACCTCCGTGGCATCAGTGCGAAGGTAATGGGCGGCAGCAAGAGTAGCTCTTCTTCTCATGTCGGGCGAGTGGTATAGACTGGTGTTTTGGGTAAGAGTGTTGGATGTGGAGTGTTGTGTGGAGTGTTGGGTCAAGAAGCAGGGGATGCACCGGGTTGTTCCGATGGTTCCAGGTTCTTGGGAAAGCGGGCTGGAGTTCATGGGGTGGAGAAGTCGGCTGTGGTATCAGACGAAAGTGAATGAACGAAATGCGAAGAGGCACACAATCGGATATAAGGAAACGCAAGTTCCTTTAAAAGGAAGGTGAACACAAAAATGTTGTCTCCACACCCCCTGCATGCGCCCGCCCATTCCATGTTTGCGCGGTTGAGGTAGCCGCCGCACTTCACCTGTGTGTAGTTGTAGTCCCGGGATCAGGCCCAGCCAACACTTTCCTGGCAAAAATGCCCAAACGCCTGGAAATTGGCAGAAATTCTGGCGGTTACCGGTCTGGGTTCGGTTCGCTTGAATTCCAACTGAACGGGTGCGGTGAGGCGGGGCCGCCATGGCGGAAGGGGGTATAAGTACGGCACCAGCTCCTGCTTTTGTAAACAACAACAACAACACGACAAGCAACACTCACGCAACAACAACAACATGCTCAACCGCCGCACCCAACAGACCGATGCTCATGAGAGTACCGCATTTCTCTTGGCCATGAGAATAAGAGAACATTCAACGCTCACACTTTATTCTTCTTCTACTCGGTGCAGTCTGCCGCAGGGCCACGAACATCGTGAAGAAGAAGAACCTGCAGGACAGGGATCTGCCCCTAGCGCACTCGCGCATCCGCGACGAGGTTTGCTACAAGTTCGGCGAAGAGGACCAGCGTGCCGTACGACTCCCACCCTTCAACCCCCCCCAAACCCATCATGGACTCGCAAGTGCTCACCATTGTACCCATTCTTTGTGTCACAGTGCCACATGTTCCTGAAGCACTACGGTGACGATTTGGAGGATATGCTGAGCAGCAGGAAGAGGCTGAGCTCCGACGAGATCTGCGACCGTCTCGACGTGACCGACCTCACGGACTACACGGCCGCGTCGGCCGGCGTGCTGGGCGCCGTGGGCTCCAAGATGAGCGACATGGCCAAGACCGTGTACGAGAAGGGCGAGGACCTGGCCGAGCGGGCCATGGGCAAGACCCGCGACGCCGAGGGGTGGGTCGTGGAGAAGGGCGAGCGCGCCTGGGAGGGCATCAAGGACATGGGCGGCCGAGCCAAGGAGGAGGCCCGCGAGGACATCGACGACATGAGCGACAAGGCCCGTCGCACGGGCCGCCAGGTGCGGGACTCGGCCCAGCGCCGCAGCCGCGACCTCAAGGAAGAAGCCGACGAGCTGTGGGAGGAGGGCAAGGAGAAGATGCGCGACGTCGGCGACCAGGCCCGCATGAAGCGCCGCCAGTCGCAGGAGTGGCTGAGCGAGGAGGGCAAGGACCTGCGCCGCAGCGCGCGCGACCTCAAGGACAACGTCAAGGACAAGGCCGACGCCGCGGGCCGCAAGCTGCGTGAGAGCGGCGAGTACGTGGTCGACGCCGCCAAGGACAAGGCCCAGCGCGCCGGGAAGACTCTCAAGGAGACCGAGGAGGACCTCATGCGCAAGGGCGAGGATCTGGGCTACAAGGCCCGCAGGAAGAGCCGCGACATGGGCGACTCGATGCGCGAGGCCAAGGAGGACGCCAAGGAGTCGCTCGATGAGGCCAGGCGCCTGGGCAAGAAGAAGTCCCGGGAGCTCAAGTACGAAGGCGAGGACATCGCCAACCGCATGAAGCGCGCGGGCGAACGCACCAAGGCCCAGCGCGAGGAGGAGGAGGGCGTCATGGACAAGCTCGGCGACAAGATCAACGAGCTCAAGACCGACGCCGCCGAGTGGTGGCGCGGCACCACCCCCAGCCACAGGAACAAGGACAACTAGACTGACCCACATCTCCCACCCTCACTTTCCTCTCGAGAGGGAGGACCAAAGACTAGGTGTTTGATTCTCCCTCCTCCTCTCTCCCTTCCCTTTCAGCCCCACCACCACTACTCAAATACACCCCTGTACCCCACCTCCCTTGCTTGCTCGCCCCCCTTTGTTTATTGTTATTCATTTCTTTTCTTCATCGGAAGAAGAAAAGGAAAAGAAAGAAAAAGCAGAAGAGCGCAAACAAGATGGAGGCAGGAGAAGAGCAGCCTCTCCTTGTTGACGGGTGTCCTGTGCTCGGTCTGCCCTCTGAAATGGTGCAACCCCCATTTTCTTGGGTTTCCCACAAGACTGCTTACCCCCCACCCACCATTCCAATACTCTGGTCGCTGGTGATGCCCGACGGCTCCACAGGTGGTCACCATCTTCAGCCACATGGGTGCGCCCCCCACCCCTACGCTTTTGTCGCTAGCGGTGGCTGATGGAGATGTTGGTGGCCATTCGCAGAGCACGAGGACCTGCTCTGCGCTGCCCGGGTGTGCCGCCGGTACGTGGCCTTTGCCAAAGCTGTGTGAATCCATTTCAACCCACGCTCACCCTCGTCGAGACGCAGGTGGAAGAAGCTGAGCGAGGAGGGCGCCTTGTGGGTACCCACTTTTTTGTTTTCTCTCTATCGACTCCGCGGGTGGGTGATGGACTCACCGACGTGCGCGAGCTGCAGAAACACCTGCTGAGTGCGAGGTGGCCGACCCCCTTCGCCGCTCGGCCCGGGGTGGTGCCCAATCACGAATGGAAGCGACTGTATCGCTGGTGCGTACACGTGCAGCCTTCCCTCCCGTTTCCCCCATTTGATCATTGGGTGTTGAAACCGCGCTAGTGAGTTGGGGATCGACTCTGCAGCGCAGAAGGAACGTGCGAAGCGGTTGCAGAGGCGTAAGATGTTGAACACTCTCTCCACCGGTCTCACCGACATCACCATCTCCATGGTACTCTCTGCCCCCAAGCCCTTCTCTATCTCTCTCCTCCTCCTCCTCCTCCGCTCCTCCTCTTACATTTTGCGCAATAGGTGGGCGATACGGCGGTGGGCAAATCCAGTTTAGCCAGTACGCGTGTCTGGCTTGGGGTTGGCGTCGCATGGTACATGTCACTCACTCATGTTGTTCCTCCACTACACTGTACAGCGCACTTCGTCTCGGGAAAGTTTTTGATGGAGGTTCGTGTGCTGCTCGCACCAACTATACTGTTGCCTGCCTGCCTGCCTGCCTGCCGGCACACCTATAAAACTCACTTGTTGTGTGGTGGCCACAGCACATTCCGACAAGCGAAGACTGTCACGTGCGCCAATGCATGGTAGGCTCAGGCTCACACAGCCCTCGACCAGGCCTCGAATGATCATCTAACGTTGTCTGCCCTGAATATAGTGGGGAGGACGAAACTTGGTGCTCCGCTTATGCGATACGTCGGGAGCGATGGAGGACAAGGTGCGGGAGGGCGAGTGGCCGTGGGGCTTTGCCAACGTCGACCTCTTCCTGTGCTGCTTCGATGTCACCTCCCTCGCATCGCTGCAGCACGTCAAGACCAAGTGGGCACCGCTCGTGCGGAAGCTCTGCCTCGATGCGCCCATTGTACGCCACCACACACACACACACACACAACGCACACGCACACACCCTCACAAACCGCACACCACCGCCGCATACACTCGACTACCAATAATGCGCTGAACCTGGTGGTGACGCATGCGCGCCTGTGCGTGTTCAGATATTGTGTGGGCTCAAGGGCGAGTACCGATACCTCATCGAGGGGGACCAAGACGATGAACACGCCTTTCGTTCCGATTGGGCCATTCCCGAGGAGGAGGTGAGCTGCCCTGCTTTTCTTCCTTCTCGTCCCCCTTCGGGTGCCTGCTCGGCGGCTGAATTCATATACGCGGCGGTGTGGCGGTTGTGTGACGGCAGTGTGAGAGGGTGAAGGAAGAGATCGGAGCGCAATCGTACATCGACTTTTCGCCCCTGCTGGGCGATGGCCTCACGCTTGGGACCCTATTTTCGTGTCTCTCCATCGTAGTGGTATCTCACCCCCACACGCAACACACAACATGTGGCGTCCCGAGAGCTGTGTGTGCATGTGGTCGAGAGCCTCACTCACTCCCGCGTTCCAGCAGGGCGTAGTGGACTCGGAGGAGGAAGACCAAGAGAGGGCCAACGACGAACCGTCCGAGCCGGAAGACGACAACGAAATCGACATTCTCGCGGACTTGCTCGCGCGCCAGGGCAACCGACGCGCCACCGCCGACTCCGACGAAGAGTACGAGGGGTGGTGAGGGTCCCCCCTTGCCTTTCTTGCGCCTATCCAGCTCCGCCAATGGGACAAGCGCAACTCTCGCCGAGAGTCGACGTAAAAGAAGCTTCTTTGGGACCCAAAAGCAGAGACCACGACAGAACACGGCAAACGCAACCGAACACACAACCACAACACAAGATGTCGAGCACTACCACTGTAGCTACACCCAAATGGCAGAGCGGCCCCGTGGCCATGTCGCCCGAGCTGTACCAGTACCTGCTGCGCGTGGGCGTGAGGGAGCACCCGGCGCTCACCAAGCTTCGCAACCTCACCGAGCAGCACACCTATGCCCGCATGGCCTCCCCGCCTGACGAGGGTGCCCTCATTGCCTTCCTCCTCCGCCTCATCGGTGCCAAGGTACCCCAAATCTCGATTCATTATAAATTATGCTTCATCGCTTGAAAATCAATTCAAAAGCGCAATCTCACCACGACCTGGCTTGCAGCGCACTCTGGAGCTGGGCGTCTTCACGGGCATCTCGGCACTGGCCACAGCGCTGGCCCTGCCGGAGGACGGCAAGGTGGTGGCGCTCGACGTGAGCGAGGAATACACCAACGTGGGCAGGCCCGTTTGGGAGGAGGCCGGTGTGGCCCACAAGATCGATCTCAGGATCAAGCCGGCCGTCGAGACCCTCGACGAGCTTCTCAAGGAGGGCCAGCAGGGCACCTTCGACTTTGCCTTTGTCGATGGTACGTACACCCCCCGCAACGTATCCGGCTGGACCGGTTCCAGTGCGCGTAGCTGACGAGTAGGCTGTGTTATTTCTGTGCGCAGCTGACAAGGTGAACTACCCGCACTACTACGAGCGATTGCTGAAGCTGGTGCGAGCGGGCGGCATCATCGCCATCGACAACGTGCTGTGGGGTGGAAAGGTGATCAAGTCCGAGGTGACCGATGCCGACACCGTGGCCCTGCGCCAGCTCAACGAGACGATCAAGGACGACAACCGCGTCGAGCCTGTAATGCTTGCCATCGCCGATGGTCTCACCCTTCTCCGCGTCCTTCCCCAGTGAGCCTTGGCCACCACACCACACTCCAAGCAATCAATAAACAAACACATGCATACCGCTCTCCATGCGCATGCACGCGCGCACCTGGCTCACTCCCGAACACACACACACGACGCACACGACGCGCGCGCTGAGGGGGGTCGACAGGGTGGTGGGTTGCTGCTTTATCGAGTGCTCTATCAATCCACGATGGAGCTATCCATCTATCTATCTCTCTCTACTTGCCGCCGAGGAGCTTCCGCACGATCTCGCCGACGAGGGAGGGGTCGGACTTGCCCTGGACCTTGGGGCCGAGCGTGGCCATGACGTTCTTCATGTCCTTGATGGTGGTGGCGCCCACGGCCTTGACGGCCTCCTCGGCGAGCTGCTGCACCTCGGCCTCGCTGAGCTGGGCGGGCAGGTAGGTGCGCAGCAGTCGGGCCTCCTCGCGCTCCTTGGCGGCGGTGTCGGCCTGGTTGATCTTGTCGAACTCCTTGGCGCTGTCCTCGCACTGCTTGGCCATCTGCTGCACCACCTTCACGCAGTCGCCAAACTCGAGCTTGGCGTCGACGTTGAGCTTCTCCTTGTTCATGATCTCGCTGCGCAGGCGGCGGATGACGCCCAGCCTGACCTTGTCCTTGGCCATCGTCGCCTCCTTCAAGTCCGCCATCAGCTTGCCCACGAACTCCTCTGCAGCAACAAAAAGACATATTAATAAATAAATAAAATAACCCATTCAATTGACAAAGAAATTGTTATTAATAATGCGAAGCGAATGGGTGGAGGGGGGACCGGCAGTGGTGGTGTAGGAGCGGAGGGGAAAGACTCGAGCATCGGCGCGAGCGGAGGTGGCGAGGACAAATCTGGTGGAACTGCGGAAGAGAAGGCCAGAGGAGTGCGGCACAGCAGAGGCGCGAAGGCCGCCAGCGGAAACGGTAACGAATGTCGCTCTTCTCATCCTCCTCACGTGATCTGCCAATATCAATGCGAAATCTCTTCCACAGAGGGAAATATTATTTTCTCCGATTTTCTTTACTCGGCTGTCTAGATCTCCGCCCGGACTGCATTCCGCACAGAAAATTACCAGATTCTTGGCCGGCCACCAAAACGAAGCACGTGCGGGTGTTGATCGAGGGGTGGGTGGTGCAGGTGAGGGAGCGAAGGCAAACCGCCAATTCGGGGCCTGCTCTTCGTGGTGCTCGACCTCGGTGTATTTGTCTTATGAGAGACAAAATACAATAGATAAATAAATAAATAAATAAATAGCGGCGTGGGTGCTTCGGCGAATGTCGCGATTGACAGTCGAGACCCTTCTTGTCGGCTCGGTGGCCGTCGAAGAAGAGGAAGCAGCGGGAGGGAGCGGCATCTTCGTCCGAAGAGGCTCCCAGCCAGGCCGGGGATGTTGGTGTGGTGCAGGTTGAAATAAATTAAATAAATAATACGAGTGGTGCGGACGAAGTCGTGTGGCTTCATCGACGCACGCGTGCGGGAAGACCGCGCCTCGCACGCGAGTTGTGCGTGCGAGGGGTCCTCGACCGCGGGGGAGAGCGTGTGGGCTCTCCCCGGGTGGGTGGATGGACCACCCTAGTTGAGGAGAGAGTAGATGTCCGACCGTCTGTCGGGACTACCCTCCCTCGAGCGCGTGTCGTGCTGGTCGGCGGCGGCGGCGGCGGCCGGCGACGCGTGGCGCCTCTTCTTCGAGGCGGACTTGGCGGCGGCCAACGAGGCGGTCAGTTCCTTCTCGTCGACGGAGTCGGCCTTGCTCTTGTCGTCACTGGTGGCGAGTGTCTTCCTCTTCTTGTTGTTGTTGCTGCTGCTGCTGCTGCTGTTGGCCCTCGTGGTGCCCGAGGGGAAGATGATGACCTGCTTGAACTTGAACTTCTGTCCCAGCGAGTCCTTGCGGTACCGCAGCCCGCACGCGTTACACAGCCTGCGTGTGTGCGAGAGTGAAGTCAACGGAAATGGAAAGGGTCAGTCACATGGCCTAAATGCCGCTTGTGTGCGCCAACTCAAGCGGGTGGTGAGAGATCATGACACGTACGAAGGCTTGCCGTCGCTGCCGGACCGCCACTGCTTGGTCTTGCTGGTGCCGCACATGGTGCACACGCGAACTCCGGGCTTGCCGCTGCTGCCGGCGGCGGCGTGCACGGCGGTGGCGGTGTGAGCGCCGCAGTCCTTCTTGATGGCGCGGGCATCGCTCGTCAAGGGCACCGACTGCGAGAGCGCGTGGGAGTAGGCGCTCGCGTGGAACGGCAGCATGGCCGAGGCCGCGGCGGTGGCAGCCACCGGCGAAGGTCCGGGCAGGAGGGGCTGTCCCAGCGGGAGTGCGCAGGGCGCGGGTGCCAGGCCGTGGCCGACAGGCTTGAAGGCGGACGGCGGCGCGGTGGTCGTGTGGGTGGTGGTCGTGGTCGACATGGTGAACGAGCCGAGGAAGGAGGCGAGCGGCGCCTTGGAGGGACCCGCCTGGCAGGGCGGCGAGGAGGGCGACACGGGCGACTCCCTGCCTCGGCGCGAAGACGAAGACGACGAGGCGAGCAGGCCACTCAGTTCGCCCGACGAGGAAAAGAACGAAGACGACGAAGAAAAGAACGACGACGAAGAGGAGAAGAACGGCGAGGAGCCCACGTCGGAGAGGGGGTAGTGGCCAACGGGGTGGTGGGACGACGCGTTCGTCTCCGCTGTGGTGGTGGACTATCGAGCAGCGACTGGAACGAGGGCAGCGTCTCCATGGCCGTGTGTATGTGTGTGGTCTTGGTAGCGTCCTGTTGGTATCTAACCGGCGGTTGGGTGGTCGTGCCTGGCGTTGTTTCGTGTCGACCCTCTGACATGAAAAGTTGTTTTCTAGATCAGCGCGGGACCATTCATTGGGCGGAAAAACCAAGGGACCAGCGCGGTTAGAGATTTGCGGCGGCCACAAAGTAGGCAAAAACAAACAAACACGCGTAAAGTTGATGAAGAGAAAAACAAAACCAAAAATCTATGGGTATTGAGGGCACAGATTGGTTCAGGAGCTGCACTCGGAGTGAGCCTTACCTCGGTTCGGGTGGCAATTGCCAGCGGCTCGGCTTGGGTGTGGCTGTGCGTGCCGGTGGTGGGGGAAAGCGAACTGTTGTTTGTGCGCTGCGGGAAGTACTTGAACGTTTGCCTTGGGTGCACGGTAGGTCGACCTTTTTAAACGAAGTTGACGAAACAGTCGGTTGCGGGGGTGACGTTAGGCTGACTCCCCATTGGACGCAAGAACGACTGCTGACGACGCATGAACCAAAAACAGATCCACACCGAGCCGTCATTCGCCACAAAGGCGCTCCATTGCGCCTGGTGGCGTCATCGACCATACATGGTGCACGCAGATTGGTGCCTCCGGTTTTAATTCGTCAAAGTGGCCAGCGCCACCCTTCAAATGTGTTTTCGCCGTGGGAACTCACCACCCGGGTGTACCAGTGTACACTTACGTGTTCACTGCCGTTCTAGTTTTAGTTTTTGGCTCCATTCGGCGCGGTGGTGAGGAAGGCTCAAGTTCGCAGAGCCCTCCACCTTACACGGAGTGTAGGGAACGGGCGAGAGGTCCGTCACGGGACGTCACGAGTTCGGGCACGTCCCCTCCAACACACATGTCGCCAACAACACAGCTCGTGATGAGGCAAAGAGGTGCAGGTGGTGGTACATTGTGTGTTTTGTTGTGTTCTAAGTTTTACAGCTCGGGTCGCCATGAAGAGGCGGGAAGCGCCAGCAAGTCGCAGAGTTCGGTTGCCTTCTCGTTGGTGGTGTCCATGTAGGAGAGAGCACCTCACACCGGCGTGCCACACTCGGCACAGAACCTGGCCGGCGCTCCGGGAAGGCGGGAGCCGCACTCGGCACAGAACTGCCGAATGTCGCCAGCGCTTGGGGCTGGCTCGTAGTGCTGCTGCGGCGGTGGATGGTACTGCTGCGGCGGAGGTGCGTGATAATACTGTTGCTGCTGGGGTGCGTGGTTGTACTGCTGCTGCTGGGGTGGCTGGGATGACTGCTGGAAGCGCTGCTGGTTCTGGTGGAACTGCTGCTCCTGCGCCTTCTTGGCCTTTTTCTCGTCCTTGCCCTCCCCTTTCTTTTCGAGCCTGAAAGTGGTACCGGAGATCAAGAAGAACGTAAGTGGTGGTGGTGGTGGTGGTGGTGGTGGTGGTGGTGGTGGTGGTGGTGGGGTAGCCTGCGCAGTGATCCCGGGAGAGGAACGCGCACCATTTGCCCAGCTTCTCGGTCTTCACGCCGACCTTGGTGATGATGTTGCCGTCCTTCTTGTCCTTCTTGTCCTTGGGCGCCTTGTGCTCCTTGGGCGCCTCTTTGTGCTCCTTGGGGGCCTTGTGCTCTTTTGGAGGCTTGGTCATCACGTAGCCGGTGCCGTACGAGGGAGTGTCCGCAGTCAGATGTCGCAGCCCTCCGCCTCCACCGCCTCCACCGCCTCCGCTGCTGCCGCCGCCGCCGCCACTTTTCGAATACGCCCCGGCCCCATAGCCCTGGCCCGAACGAGGGCTCGCGTAGCCAGCGCCCCCACCTCCGCCCCCATACGACGACGAGCCGCCCGACGGCTTCTTAGAGGGTTTGGCTTGCTTGTAGTCTCCCGAACCCGTAGTCCTGCACGCCGGAAGGGGGGGATGAGTCGGTAGGAAGAAGGGGACGGCCGACGTAAGTGGACGCACAAGAAGAGAAAAGATAAGGTCCATCTCTGCGATTATCTTTTCTCTTGCAATCCAGCTAAAACGTGGTTGGGGGGGGGTACCCGACGTTGTACATGGCGTTGTTGCCGTAACCGTAGCCGCTGGCGCTATTGGCACCCACGGTAGCGCCCTGCCTCTTGAACCCGCTGCTCTCTTGGCTCGACCTCATCCCTTCTCCGCAAGAATCCGCCACAAGATGTTCACTACCACGCTTTGCTTTGTTTTATTTTTTAAATTTATTTGGCTGATTGGCTCATTGGGGCCTCAGAAAAGGGAACATGCTGAAAAACACACCCAAATAAATAAATTTAACAATGTACATTGGGTGGGTCAGTATGGGATGATGTGGGGTCCGGAGATGGGCGAGGATGTGAAGGCAGAGGTGGAGCCTACGACATACAGGCGGTAGTCATGGCTCCAGTAGGAGAAAGGCACCGTCAGGCTGAGTTCGACCTCTGTGAGCACAAAACCGCACCCGAGTGAGATGGTGGTGATGATAGAAAAATGGAAGGCTCTGGGTAGGGCGAAGTACGAGCGACAAGGCGAGCACCGGCTCGGACCTTGACCTGAATCCAGTCGACGAACGAACTGCCGGGGTTGGCGGAGGCGATGACCTGAGCGCCGTCGATAGTGACCTGCAGGTCGAAGTCGTCGAGCTGGTACTGGGGCACCACCAGTATGGTGACGTACTGCTCCTCGGTCGAGGTGAACGCGTACTGCTCCGTGCCGCCCATCAGGACGAGGCCGGCCGAGTGCGTCATCCACGAGCAGTCGTTGTCCGTCAGCGCGCGGGCATAGTCCGGCTGGTACTCCTCCACCAGGTCGTAGGTTCTACACGCGAGCATAACCACGCGCATGAGAATTAACGAGAGTGTTGTTGTTACAGTGGCCCAGGCAGATCTATATACCTGTATAAGTTTTGCCCGTTGGTGTAGCTCCACGGCACAGAGTACTGAATGAACGCAGGATGGTTAGAGAGGTCAGTGGGCATTGCTTGGAAATGCGACGGGGGCTGTACGTTGCGAGCGATGTCGCCATGGGAGTCGATGTAGTTACCGAACTTGTCGATCATGTATCCCGTCGCGCCCAATGGGCCTAGTGGTCCGAGCGGGCCTGCAACGCAAGACAATCAATGTGTGCGGAAGAGGTGTTAGCCCTTCGTGATCAGCCAGGGCCTACCCATGGGAGGCAAAGCGACGGGCTATGAAGCTCCTACGTACCAAGAGGGCCAAACGGTCCGAGAGGACCCAGCACCGTCCACACTCCCTGCAGGCGAGCGGGTGGTGAGCGACGTGGGAACATCCGAGGCTATGCGGAAAGACGCACCTGCGCCGCCAAGTGAGCCGCGAAGTCGTTGATCTTGGGCATGATTGTGCTGTAGGCGTCGCCCAGAGGACCATACGGGCCTTTGTTGATTGTCGAGAGGCTCGCGTGAGTACAACGACAGTCGACAAAGGAAGGCAAATGCGTTGAACGAACCCAAGGGACCATAACCGGACAGCGGTCCTCCACCGTGGCTCACCTTTTCCGACAGATTGGCCCACTGCATGCCCGATGGGGAGGCTAGTGTTAGTCGAGAGACTGCAGGCTTCAAGTTGAAGGCTATCATCATTACGTCGAGCCAGCTCGTGGGTTCGGATTGGTTGACGGCGTTGGAGGGATTGCTCATCGCCACGGGCAAGGAGATCAGAACCTTCTTCTCCCTCACCTGCCAAAAGGGTTCGAGTCAGCTGCCAGCTCTGACACGGATCGAAGCAGCGCAACAGTCATGCATCGCTCTCACCCAGAGGGACCACAGGCTCAGGTCGCGAGCATACTCTGAAGCCCCCAGTGGCCCAATCATGCCCAGCGGTCCGTATGCACTCTGAGCCACCACACGCCACCTCTCTGGTAAGACCAACGGAGTGTAATAAGCCAAGGGGAGACGGGGTGTACCGGAGGACCAAATGGACCCAAGCAAGAGTAATCGTCTGCAGGGACATGCCCACTGCATTAGCTAATCATCATTTTGTTGGGCCGCCACCCCAGACTCACACCCCCATCCCCAGAGGGGACCCCTCCCAATTTTGGAGTTGGCCGTCAGGCCACTGTGGTGGTATGTGGAGTGCGTACTGAGGTACCACTCGCAAGTGCCCGTGAGGCAATCCTTGGGGTAGGGCTGCACGCTCTTGAGGCCATCACCCACCGCCAGCGCGTCGTGCACGGACTCTGGTGGGTAGAGGGCATGCCAACGAACGTGAACAGCAGGGGGAATATTGGGGGGGGATAAGAGTGTACGAACGGGCGGTCACGTAGGTGAAGGAGGAGGCGGTTGTCGTGGGTGGCCGCCGAGAGTCGGCCGGGCTCAACGAAAGCAGCAGAACGAGAACCGCCAGAACGGACGGCATGAGGTGGCGGGATGAGCTGCTGCAGAGTGGTGGGCTCTTTTGAGGCAAAGCTGGGAAGTCGGCGTCGCAAGGGCGGCCCTGGCAGGCAATGGAGGAACGTTTGGCTTCGTGCTCGGGCTTGGGCCGCGGCAAGTTGTTCGTGCCTGGGACCTACTCGACCATGGTCCCAGGCATTCATTGGCCGTTGCTACGGACGATCTGGGCCTAACACAGAAAAAAAAGATTTAGAGATGCGAGAAATAAATTATTGTGTTTTTGTGTGTGTTGCCGCTACCACGAAAATAGGAATAATAAATAAAACACCCGACTAATAAATAGCTTTCTTACAGGTATCTTACAAGAAAAAGTCTGAACTGAGCTGTCGCGGTAGGTCTCTCCCTTCTCTTCTCTCTCTTCCTATCCCGCCTGGTGTCGGAGGGGTCGCAATCTCTTCTCTTTGCTTTGCTTTGCTTTGCTTGTGCCCTGGCCTCACGAACCCATGTCGGTGTTGAAGAGGGAGGTGATGTCAGCGTCCACGTTTTGCAGCAGCAGGGGCGGCAGGTCGTTCAGATCCTCGTCCAGAAAGAGCGAAAAGGAGTTTCGCCCCATGTCGATGGACTGCACCAGTGGAGTGGCCAGAACACACGCGCCCAGGAGTGTGAGTAATGAAAGCAGAGCTGGCTGCACAGTGTGACGGGAAGCGAGGAGCATACCTGATCGTGCAAAAATTGGGAGTGATCGGCGTTGGACATGCCCATCATGCCGTCGGAAGACTCTGCGTGGGATTGAGGGATCATCTGCTCGTAGAGAAAGAGACAGACAAAGGGAAGTCAGCCATTGTACGCCACCCGGCCGGCGACAGAGCGTACGTGTTCTGTCGCCGATGATCGCGCAGAATAGGAACCCACCTTCACGCTGGCCTGCCCGTCTTGGTAGTCGCCAATGTAGTTGAGAGTCTGCGCGATCGTAGTGTGCCATAGGGTGTTGTGTTAACACGACGGACTGGCAACTAGAACTCAGTGACTGGGTATGAACGCACCATGTTCTGCAGCGCCTCCAAGTCGAGAGGCGTGAGGCCTGACTCGTTGTCTCCCTCCTGGTCTTCGTTGCCTTCCGCTTCTTCGCCGCCGTGATACATTCCGTGGGGAGGCATGGGCGACCACTGTGTTGGGTTGTGGGTCGGATGCGGCTGGGTTGGCTCGGATTTCTGCAAGCACGTCCGACAGCGATCGATCGGGTTAGCACTGTGTACGAGCTAGAATGCGATGGGGAAGGAAAAGGGGGGGGGGCGCACCACGTTTGCCATGGAGTAGGGCGTAGAGCTAGACCCGGCTACTCCGTTGGGGATGGGTGAAGCTGCGGTCGGGTGAGGCGAATGGGAGGGCGAGGAGACAGAAGGCGACATGTCGGGCATATTCTGCAGGCGGCGCATCGTGGGCGAGTTGACGGCAACCGGGCTCGTCTGCTTTGGTGGTGGGT
Organism: Acanthamoeba castellanii str. Neff; assembly: GCF_000313135.1. NCBI lineage: Eukaryota > Discosea > Longamoebia > Acanthamoebidae > Acanthamoeba > Acanthamoeba castellanii. Next base: position 183,088 of record NW_004457586.1, read on the forward strand.
GCCACCGCATTCACGTGGTTAGCTACTGAACTAAACTCACGGAGAAGCGCATGCAAAAGCGTACGTTGGTTTGATGGGGGATGGGTCGTGGTAGCGGAGGGTAGAGGGCTGCCATCTTGTACTGCATCACCTTGCCCTCCATGTAGTACGATACGTAGGCGTTGAGGAAGGTGAAGAGAGCGTGGAAAAACTCTGCATGGTTGTAGTACAATGGTGGTGCCGAAGTGTGAGCGAATGGAGCGTCAGGAAACGAGAGGGAGAAGGAGGTGCGTACCAAGGGAAGGAGCATCTCGGCAGGTCAGGTCGCACATGATGAGGGACGTGTACTGCGCCCAACAGAAGAGGAAGGTTTGGGCTCGGTAGATGGATTCGGAGAGCTTCTCGGGTGCGGGAAGGGCGCCTTGCTCGACGAGCTCGTCGGCCACGAGGCGCATCCACGTCACAAACTGATCCAAATTGCAGTGGTCCTCCAGCATTCCGCGCAGGTCTTCCGTTACTGTTGCACGACACGGACGGACATCGGTGAGTTAAAAAAGAGTTTTCCATGCATGTTTGGAACTTGGGGGGGGGACGTACTCGTGGCAGTGATGTAGTGAGGGACCGAATTCGAGGCGTTTGATGAAAAGAGCATGAAGGTCTTGTCCTGAATGATGTCAAACTCGATACCGATCCAGTCCACCAGCATAATGCTCCACTCCAAACATTCCCTGGCCTGAGGTTTCGTGTGCGTGAGCTTTCACAAGAGATTCCAAAAAAAAAGGGAAATGGGGGACTAGATCGGGGGGAGGTACCTGCTGAGCAAGAAGATTGATCCGGCTCCTCTTTCGCAGGTTCAGCGCAAATCGCTTCACCTCATGCAGCTTCCGGGCCGAAAAAGCCGGAGGGAAGTGCTGTGTAGCCTTCTCCATCCATGCGCGAATGTGCTGGGATAGATGGATGAGAGACTCGATCAAGGACTTCACCTGCGGCTCGAACAGGGTCGGGAAGAAGAAATCCAGCGCTAACTGCGCGCAGGAAGCGTGGAGTCAGTCTGACAACCAACCACACAAGGCATGTGCCGAAAGAGTGTCACGGAAGGAAGCGCGTACACTGTAAATGAGGCGATCCTTGCTGGTGATGTGATTGATGATGTCCTCACGCAAGAACACTTCCTGAAAATCGCCAAAGTTCTGCGACCAAAAGGTGACCAAGAGAGACTCGACCTGAGGTGCACGTGCAATGAAGGGAAAGGGGTATGCGGGTCAGTGAGGCGCAGGCCTTTAGTGAGCGCTTTGGCGCACAACGAGTTGCGGTGGATCGAGATGGGTTACCTCAGTAAAGGAACATGAACATAGGACCGAGAGAAGGTGCTGAGCATGTTGTTTGTACAGTGACATGAAGTGCCGCAATTGCTGGATCAGCGTGTCGCTCACTTCGCCCATAAACGCAATCTGCGGGAACAGAGTGGGGGACACAACCGAGCAATAGAGTGTAGGGTCAAGCAAGTGTAAGCTGAGTGCTGCGGTGAGGGGAGTGGGCTACACACCTCTTCCAGGTCGAACGACGGAAGGGCTGGTATGGGACGACGCATGAACTGCTCTCCATCCTCCGGATAATCGGGAAAGTCGAGCCTGAAAGACACAGCCAGTCAGTGGATGGCACCAGAAGAATCGCAATCGGCAAGAGAGAATGAGTCTGTACCCATCTTCCATGAGTTTATGAGCGCGCCGCTGGCGCTTAGGTGGCGAGGCCGTGACGTCCGGTCCACGCACCCGCCTGTTCTGGGCCTTCTTGCCCGTGATGATAGCGTCTGCGGGGACCTGTGCCAGCGAGCGGTCGTTAGACCCCGAGGAAATCTCGCACTTGGCCTTGGACCGAGGAAGTGGGGGTAAAGAATGTACCTGAAGCTTAGATGCAGAGCTGATGCTGATGCCGTGATAGTGGTGCTTTGTCTTGCCTCGCGGTCCCAGCCTTCGCGTCTTCAAGCGAGGGAACACGGAGCGAATAATCTTACCTAGATGATGCACAACATCACCATCACCACGCACGTGTGCCTCAGCCCAAGCCAACTCCGGGAACGGAACTAAACGACGGCAGCAGCAGCAGCAGCACAACACCACCACCACCTACAACAGCGTGCGCCCATCTGGATCACGTACCGAAGTTGGCCATGTTGGTAAACTGAATGTTGTTGTCCTCACAGAAGTCTTTGTAGTGTTGGTAGACAAGGTGTTTCGGGATGCAGGAGTTGCCGCTGGCCTCGTAGTTTTCCTTGATCCTAATGACAGGAAGAAGAAGAAGAAGCCGCTAAGCCACTACGCCCGCGCAGCAGAGACAAGCTTCTGTCTTTTTCAAAAACAAAATAAATGAAATATAATAACGGCCGTTGCAACACAACGTACCACTGGATGACAAGAGGCAGGGCATCCTTTTTGGAGATCTTCTGTGAGTTGTCTCCATCGCCCCCATCTCCCTCCTTGTCCCAGGCACCCGTCTCATCTCCATCGTCGCCCTCTTCCTGTTTAAAATAATAATAAATAATAATTGATAATTAGCCCCTTTCGGTCATGCAAATTAACCAGTGAAACGGAGGGGGGGGGAGAGAAAGAGGAGCTAAGCTAGCGTACGTTGAGGCTGAGATGGGACAGAGGGGATAGGGCCTCTTCATCACTGTCCACTTCTTCTTTGAACTCCATATCCATGCTGCGGTGTAGCCGTTACGGCGGAGTTCACAAAAGTGAGCAGTTGATTAACGCCGCGTTCGCCCGTGCCAAGCTGGCTCTCCACCGCAGGTCCAATCGATGAGAACGATGATCGAGCTCCAGAGATGATCTCTCGATTTTTAACTCGCTAAAACGCGTTGCAAGCGAACCTTGAACGATGGGGGGGGGTCGGTTGAGTACTTTCTCGATTTAGCTTCTTAACTCGCGCCACAGACGAGTTCTCACCCACCAGGTGTTGTGCTAATCTTGCGTCTGGCCTCCTTTCTTGCGCTTGTGTGCCGTCGCCTTCTTTGGTGTTTTTTTTTGCACCACAAAACCCCGCAACGTTCGACCGGAATGCAAACAATGTTGTAGGCACTCCGTCTCAGAGCGAGGGGCTTGTCTGCAGCAGCGCGAGGGAGGGAGAAAGCACAGAGAGAGAAAGAGAAAAGAGAGGGTCTAGTCATCGCCCTCATCTTCGAGCTCGAAGTCGGCGTCTTCTTCGTCGTCCTGGTCGGCGTCGTGGTCGTCGTCGTCTTCGTCCTCTGACGGCAGCTCCTCGCCGGCGACAATGGCGGAGATGAACCCCGAATAGGGGTCAGCGTTGTCACCGCCATCGTCATCATCGTCTTGGTCGTCGTCGTCCTCCTCTTCGTCTCCAGGGACTTGCAGACCAGCGAGGAAGTCGGCAAGCGGGATGCCCTCGTCGTCCGCTCCAATCGGGCCATCGCGACCATCCTTCTGCTTGATGAACAACACTGGGAGGCGAGTCGTGGATGTGAGGAAAATGAGAATGGAGACAGACAAACGTGAGAGCGAAAAGAAGAGAGTCTGGGTGTGTGCCTGGGTGGGCAGGGTTGGCCGTGTCGGTCGGGAGGGCGAGGTAGACGTAAGTGTCGCTGCTTCGTCGCTTGGCCGACCCGATCTCGACAGCAGGTCTTCCACCGCGGGTCGACGGTGCCCACCAGTTCCTCAGCTCGACCTCGCACAGGTCCCACGCCTCGCTCTCGAACAGCACGTCGGAGGGGAACGCGAACGAGTTGAGCTCAACGAATGACGGCGCCAGTTGGCCTGAGGCCGAGGCAGAAGAGGACGTTGATGTGGTGGCGTCTGTGGCGGGTGTGGTGCTTGAGGAGGAGGTAGCCGTTGCGCCGCCGTTGGCCTGCGCACCCAAGCGGCGAAGCTCGTGTACGACCGAATCGTGGAGAGCAGAGGGCGCCCGCACTGCAGTGTCCTCCTTGAGCCTTTTTACGCCCTCTTCCTTCTGCGCACGTAATTTAAATCATCATCAATCGATTTTGTGCCTGTCCTCAGTGCGGAGGAGCTTGTACGTACCTCGGATTTGGTTTCTACTTCTTCTTCACGCTGGTCTCCCTCTTCGGCTTCATCTCTCTCCTTCCTCTTCATCTCGTCCTTCGGCAGCACTTGATCCAGCAACTGCCAAACGTCTTTTTTGAAAAGAAAATACAGGAGAAAAAAAGGGATTGCTATTGATTTTTCGCGTCCTTTCTCACGCCGACGGCGTGGTGGGCGCCGCTGCCCACAAGCTGTCGAGGGCCTCCTCTAGCGCTCTCTTCCTCACGAGCTCGAACTTGTACCCGCCCGCAGCCGACCTGGCTTCCTGGTCTGGTGTCAGGTATGTGGGGACAACGTCTCGCATGATGGTACCGCCGCCCACCTGGCACAAAACAGTGGAACAGGGAGGAAGTTAGCCTGGGCCACTACACACACGCGTATGTCGCCAGGGATGGAAGCGTACGGGCGCGGGCAGTTGGCCAGGAGCCAGCGACCTCCCAGCTGCGTCATTAAGAGTTGGTTAGAACGAGCGTGCTAACTCTCCCACGAATGGAGGGTGTGATCCCGTACCTCCGGCAGGAGTGGCGACAGGTCTGGGCAGGGCCATGCCTGTTGCTGCAGCTTGAGGTCGGTAGGTGTAGGCCGCTGCTGGTGGCGGCATGTGTCCTGTGTGTGTGTGTGGTGTGTGTGTGTGGTGTGTGTGGTGTGTTGTGAGGCACGTTATTGGCACAGAGCCGACTAAGCCGATGAAATAGGTACCGGCAACTGTGGCGGTTGAACCGCTTGACTCGGCGGCCACAAGGGAGGGTTCCTCTGGCTTGACCAGCATCTGCGCATTCTGAAGGAAGGTTGCACTGCTAATGGTGCCTCTCGCCTGCACATGCATGTGGTACACCGTGGAAGGAGACAAAGGGAGTGTGTGAGGTACGCGTTCTAACGTGATGATCGTGTGATGACAAGGGAAGACCGTGGTGAATCCAGGCGCACGTACCAGGCTCTCGAGCATACCCTCTCGTTGAGTGCGCTCAAACTTTTGAGTCTCGTCAGTTAAATAAAGGTCCCTCCTCCTTCGCATTTCGTCTTCCGTGACCTCGAGCATCGCCAGGCTCTTCCGTTTGTACCGTCCGTACTGCTTCATGGTTTCTTTGATATCCACGTCGTTCGGGATCTTATAGACTGCGGGGGGGGGGAAATGTCCAACGCGAGACCGGATCAGGTCCAGCACAAACACATCATAAAGCCCTATTAATTTTGAAACAGGGCTCCTCGCGTACCAATGGTCTCCACCTCCTCCAGATATCTGTTGTAGTCCTTGAGGGTCGAGAACAGGTCGCCTGTCTTCATCAGGCTGCGTGGCGCGAATTGCCCATCAGTTCATGGACATGCGTATGTTCATGCCGTGTGCACACGGGGAAGTGCGTTGTGGTGTGAGGAAAAACAAAGAAGTCACTGGCCGTTGTTCTGCACACGCGAAAGCGGAGGCGCTGGGGGGGGGGCTAAGGTGGTGGTACTCTGAGAGGACGACTTTTCGGACGGCCCCCTCCATGTCGAGGAGCTTGGTGTGTTGAGAGTGCTGGAAGAAGCTCGTGCGGGAGAGGGCGAACTTGCACACCGGACACGCCATTACCGCAGCCGTCGAGAGCCCACGCACAAGGCAGTCGTTACACCTGCGGGTGGGTGGTGCGGCAGGACCCGTCAAAGGGTGTGTGAAACGCGGAGGAGGAGGAGGAGGGGGAGTTGGGCTGCGCGGAGTAGTCCCCGTACATTACATGGCCGCACAAAGAAAGCCAAAAAGGCGAGCTCGAGCCGTGCACCTGCCAAAAGCCGGGGCAGGGAGGCGGGGAGTGTGATCAGATTGAAAGGAAGTTGAACGAGTAATGTAAAAAGAAGACAAGAAGAATAAAAAATGTGAACTGAGCAGTTGGCGAAGCGTGGCAAACTCACAAGAAGAAGAAGAAAACGTACTTGCTTGAGACAAATGGGGCATTTGTCTTGCAGTAGCCCTGCTTGCATTTGTCTCTCTACCCCACGACCAAACAAAATGAAAATCAGGGAAATCGAGCATTTTCTCTTCTGCCCCAACGAAACTGGCCTTTTGCCCGGCACCCCACCTTGAGAGATAGAGAGCTCAAGTGAGCCGCAGTGGTGGGTGGGCTGAGCCTGAGCAGACAGGTGCTCCTCCTGCGGCACAATGGATCCAGCGTCCAAAACGATGACACCACTTTCTACTGCCTCGCTGAGCCCCTTAATCGAGGCGAGGCGAAAGAACCGTCTTCTCAGCGTATCCCACAACAACGTCTCGCGCGTCCGGATTATGACAGCCGCCCCGACACGAGAGGTGGAGCTCGGCCGGGTGTTTGAGGTTCTGAAGACAGGTAAGCTTCTGGTTGCCCCCTCTCACTCCTTCGCCACCGTCACCTCTCATCACCTATTAATAACGATACAACACACACTGGAATGTCTCATTTTAACCAGTTGAAAAGGCGTCTGGGCACGCCGTGTCGAAGAAGTACACGGGACCCCAGCTGCCGAAAGACTTCCTGAATGTCAGCAGTCGGGCCAACTGTTCAGACAACTCCTCCCCGTCCTACGTGGACGGTGATGGGCGTCTCTACGACACTTTCTACCGCCGCTGCGAGCAAAGCGAGGCTGGGCGGCTCGTACAGAGGCTAGCGCGTTTGCCCTTTCCCTCACCCGACGCAGAGGGGGCCTACATCGACTTCAACAGCTACGAAGCAGCCGTGCTCGAGTGGAAGAAGCAAGTGACGACGGCGCTCGGGCATTTGACCCTGCCCCAGTTGATGGGCAGGGCGTACCCACGTCCCCGAGTGTTTAAAATGGTGTGTCGCGCCGCCACCGTCTCCATCTCTGACACGCACCATCGTACACGCACGCGTTTGTGCTCACACGAGGATGGCTGTGTGGTCGTGATAATGCGTACCGCAGGAAGAGGAGTTCGACGTGGATGATGAGATGACCGACTTGGATTCCTTGCCCTCCTTCAGCTTCGACGAAAAGATCAGCTCCTCCCTGTCGAAGAGCGGCACCTTCGACAAAAAGCCAGGTTAGCGTCAGCACACACATATTTGTGCCACCTTGTTCGCAACACGGTCGCGGTTTTCTTATTTCCCATTCATCTCTACCAGCACCAGGCCCGCAGCCCCCAGACAAGCCCGGTGCCCCGGTACGCTGTCATCCGGTGCGCAGCCAAGTCATGTGACCACCCAGTTCAACTGATCAGATATTCTCTTTAGGATGAAGACATCGGACAGTTTGGAGGCTTTGAGCGACAGGGAAACATATGGGATCTGCAGCTCATTCCTCACGAACCAGTGCCTGAACTGTATGCCACCCTGCCAGGTACACAATGCAAGCACAAGTGAAAGGGCGCGCCTACCTTCTGCGCTTAACACATTTGCGGCGTGTGCGCCCGCGCTCGCGATCACAGAGTTCGAAGCTGCCTACAAGCGCTGGGCTCAGGTGGTAGCCGACTTATTGGTCGTCATTCCACCCCACCCCAGTCAGCTGTCTCAGTTGCTTTCCTTGGCCACCGCTGTCAAGGTACCCTGACAATCAACTTTGATTGTAGGAAAAAGCGCAGTTCGATCACTGACGAGCGAGGTACCATCTTGATCACAGACTGCCGAGATGAAGAAGGTTCGCCAGTTAAGCTACTCTGTAGCCATGGCGGACGAAGACAGCGAGAAGCCCACGCTAAGAGTAAATGTCATCAAAGTCGAGAATGCGACCGAGGTACAAGCGAGAACACCCCGTCTACGCCGCATGCAGCGCTGCATACGCTTGCTCACACGTCTTGTGACCGCGTTGGGGTGTTTATCGATATAGGACCCACTGTACAGCACCTTCATCTACAACCCGCACCCGCCACCGGAACCACCAGAAACAACGGAGAAGAAAGCAGAAAAGACAGTGTCGCGCGACAATTGGATTCAGCTGCCGGATTCCACCCGTAAGCAAGTCACCAAGCGGGTGGGCCACCTTGTACAGACCAGGTTCCGTTCCCCGCGCATTCAGTACCGTGCACATGTGTTCATCTGATTTCTTCTCACCATTCCTCCACAAACCAGGTTGTCGAACCAACGCAAGTATAAGGCTTATAATGCGCCCATGTTGCCCATTGTGCACGGGACTTTCGCAGCGCCCAAGAAGCAGTTCGATGACTACTCCTTCTCTGGGCCCGTCATCCCCCGGATGAAGCGAGAGACAGAAAAAGGTAATCCCACGCACGCAACGCACGCTCACACGCCGCACCAATAGGCTTGCCACCATAGGGCTTGCCTTTGCTGTCTGTCCGAGATCTCTCGCTGATGAGTGATAAACCCAACCCTAGTTTACGAGTTCAGGGCTTTGCGCCGCACGGACCTCTCACCAGAGGAACTGGCGTCATGCATGGATTGCCCCGCAATGGTCGGCGACAAGCCTGTCGGCTTCACCCTTCCCGTGGACGAAATTGGTTCATATCCCAACCCCATTTTCCTTCGCTTGCAGTTGGTTGTGGTTTGAGTATTGAGTATTGGTTGGTTACTGGACACAGGCCCGATCAACTTTCAGCGACTGAACACCGACTACTCCTACAAGGAGCAGTGGCTTAAACAGTTGCGCACGTTTCAGGCCCCCGTGAGGAATCAGCACCTCTACTCCTGGTACTGGCCGAAAGTTGACGAATCGGTACCTCACTCCCTCTCAAGGCGGGGGCCTCTCGTGAGCACTTGTTTGGCCTTCATTCGGGCTCCAAATAATCGAGGGTCACCCTTCACCTATGATCGAACGCCACCAGGTTCACGCCATGCATCGGTCGGAGCTCGACCTGATCGTTGCTCATCGGGAAACCATGCCCCCAGAGGTGTTTATTCGGCGAATGCTCACAACTCCCATCTACTTCGACCGCTTT
>NW_004457586.1:192198-205686 GCF_000313135.1 Acanthamoeba castellanii str. Neff
CCAGCTGGCCTTCTTCGTGGCGCAAGTGATGCAATCCAACAAGGCCAAAGCAGTGCTGGGTAGCATCTTCTCCACAAACGGTGCGACGCATTGCCCAACGAACTTTGTGAGGTACTGCTCCCTTGCTTTTACTAACCCGAGGTGTCGAGCAGATAGAGCTGGAGTGTACCATCTGGCGCACGCCATGACCTTCTTCAACGAAGTGTCAGTAGCACTCTGGCCATATCGAGCTACGACCATGGAATCTGTGCTGGGGGTACACCCTCCGTCGCCCTATCTCTTGTTTCTTCTTGAGATTGAAACCACACCCTCTCCACGTCTCATTAGCCCAAAGAGGACGAACGACGACGAACTTTTGTGGAGCCTCTCTTCGACGCCTTCTTTCTCCACTACTACCTCAAAGCCACGTTTGCGACAGTCAGCAACCAGAAGTTCACCTACCTTGCAATCTTCAAGAGGCTAGGCAAAACCATCAAGGTTCCCCTCACACGTGAGCAACTGGAGATGAAGGAGTTTAACGGCATTTCTCGTGGACAGAGAGCTCGGGAGACTCTGGAGCAGCTGCTGGTGCAACGCAACTATGAGTTTCTGCACACCGATATTGTAAATGGTACCTTTAAGCGGCTTCGTTCGACTTGACAGAGGAAGAAATTCAGGCCTGGCTGACACCACAACTCTTATGCGATCTCAGGAATCCAATCCCAGTCGTCTCGTCTCAGTGCCGTCTGGCTCTTCGTATGGGTGCAGCTCATGCGACATGAGTCCGCAGGCGTGCGGGTATGAACGCTCTCTATCTCTTGTCATTCGTTTCATGGCGGTTCCTCACCCTCGTTGCACCTCACGGGCGCACAAACTGGCCTGTCGAACAGAGAGCAGTGGCTGCTGACGAAGCACAACTCCTCCCTTCCCTGAGGGATCTCTCAAGATCCAAGGTGGCTCACATTCGGGTAAGTACCTGTCTTCCTCCTTAGGCCGCGCCTTAGTTGATCCTCACCATGTTGTTGCTGCTGCTGCTGTTGATCCACCAGTACGCCGTCATACGGATATTTGACATATTGATGAGCGAGGATTGGACTCCCGTACTGTACAGTTACTACACGCGAAATGAGACAGCCCTATTCGAGGTACCGCCGTTAGTCACACTTACCTCAAGGAGTGTTCCTGCCACCTGACACACTCGGGCGGCGGCGGCGGCGGCGGGCAGGATCTCACGGAGCCCTCTGAATTTGCGAGAGCGCAAATGGAACGACGGCCCTGGATCTCCAAGGTACTTACAAGGGCCACAGCTCGCTAGGGTTGGGCTAAGTGGGAAAACTAATTGAGATGTTCCCTCAAATACCCACCCATCCATCAAGGGCGAGTTTACTCCGTCACTGATCTCGCTCTTGACCGGGCAAATGTGCAAGAGAGCAACCCAGGGAGCAAGGGCAGCCAAAGGACCGACACATACGGTACACATCATGAGCGCTGGTACTGTGTGGCTCTCTGGCACTCACCATGTGTGTTGGTCTTTTGTCAGATACTGCTGAAATACGCGTTCGTGTTGAAAGGGTCGCTCTTCAAGCGTTTGCTCGCTTTCGCCTCTGAAATGCCGGAGACGCAGGTAGGTCTCCTTTTTTAACCTTCCCCTCATTGGTATCGCCTCCTTTGCTGACGTCCTTGCGCAGACGGTGGAACTGGTGACGGAACTGCTAGCCGAATTAAGCGTCACACTGCTTCACCTGGGCCTCATATCCGGCTCCACTCGGAGCAGAGCAGAGAGGGTACCAACGTGGCCCGTTCAAGCGGAGCATAACTTTTCTGGTTCCCAGAATTTACGTGTTGTTTCTGGTTTTAGGTGTCCATCACCGGAGACCCACTGTCTGGCCACGGGCTGGTGCTTAATCCTCCAGGTACCTCTCCGGCTCGAGCCTTTCTCCATGGAGTGGATGAGGACTCTTGACTAACATCCACTCTTCTTTGTGCGCGCGCAGAATTAACGGCGGTCATCGCATTTATCACCTCGCGGCCGGGATCAACATCGGCTCCGCTGAAGCTCTCGAAAGCAAGTAAGATCTTTCCCTCCTTCGCCCTCCATTCTCATCCATAAGAGCGCGCTCACCATATTGGGCGCCGTTAGACATGTTGCGGTGCCTGCATGCTCTTCTCCAACCGGCCTCGATGTATACTCTGGTGAAACGTGAGAAAACGTTCTGGGCCAAGTATGCATCCCAACGCCGCCTCTCACATCGCTCCCTGCCCCCCTCCCGAGGGGGCCGCTTGTCAATGCTTAGCCCTGCTCACCGCGTTCGCTCCCTTCAGGCTGGTGCAGCTCTGTCGTGACGGCTCGGATATGGGCATTTGCAAAGCGGCGTGGAAAGTCGTTTACACGACCATTAAGCACCATCCCGGTACAGTGGAAGTGCTCATTGCCAACAAGGTACGTTGCCGCAATCCATCTGGGCCGTGCATTGAAAACGCGCGACGGGCACAGTGTTTGTGGTGCTCATCGAAGACCATCAGTGCCTGGAGCAATTACTCGATTGCATATCAACTGGGGCGGATAATTCGACAATCATCAATGGTTTGCATTATCTTGCCAAGGTACCACTGATCGGCTAAGCTCGCGCGACAAGAAGAAGGCCCGGCCTCTGACCAAGTGGCGCGTCTGCACCACTTCAGATCTTCTTGCTTGAGGTCAATGATAGCCGGCGCAAGGCCAAAGGCCTCAAAGTCCCATTACGGGAAGACCCGCGCACGTTAGACAAGGACCTCAAGCTGCTTGTGGGGTTCTACCTGGAGAGGACTGCTTTCATCAAGGTGCACATGATCTACAAGCAGTTCGGCGATGAATACCCCGGAGCCAAGTTCCATCAACTGGCCTACTTCTATAACACCATCGCCACGTGCTCTGCTTGTGCTTCCATCCTCAAGTTCGCCTCCAAGGTGCGCGAGACCCCAATCCACGCCACCGCGCCACTGCGGGCACAAGCGCTAACACGTTTTTCTTTCGTGTTGGTTCTCCGTCTGGTCCTTCAAAAGAACGAAGACTACCTCCAAGGTGTCCAAAAGATGAAGTCCTTCTTTGAGCACAAAGCCGTATCACGCACCGAGAGGCCACACTGAGCACCGAGAGGTCAACACAGGCCTGAAGAAGTCAGGCTTTAAAAAAAAATCTTTTCATTTAAAAAAGAACGCAAAACAAGTTTTGCGACTCTGTCCCAATCTTTAAAATAGTACTACACTCGCTCGGCCCCAAGGCGAGAGCCACTGACAACCCAAACGGCAATGGCATACGTCATTGAAGCAAAGAACGAGAAGCGTCACCTTGAGTGTCTCCCACTCCGCTTTGCTCTCGCAGCAGATTTGAAGACAACTACGACGGACAACCTAGCCGGAGGGGATGGCGTGGGAGTGGTCGAAATCGATCGCGCACGTGAAGAGGAACTTGAGACTCTCCGCGGCTTCCTCAACCATGTCATTTCCGAAGGCACCTGCCCCTCTCTTTCTCCTTTTCCTATTTTCTTCTTTTCTCGTCGGTTTTTTTGTATTGTTTTCTTCTGAGACCTGAGCAAGTGCAGGTATGACATACCCGCAACTGAGCACACTGGACGAAGTGGGCTTCCGGGCCTACTTCCTCAGCCATGACGCTTTTGTAGCCAGGTTATCCCTCCTTCGATTTTACCCAGGTCCAGCTTGGTGCAATCTGATTGACACACAATGTGGAATGCCTGGCTCTAAACAGAGACCCTAACACGCAGGAGGTGTTGGGTACCTTCTACATCAAGCCCAACTTCCCAGGTCAGTCGTCTGCCACACCATCATTCTGCCATCAGACACCCAAGTAGTATCTGAAAACGATCACTCCATTTACGCCAGGGCGGTGCGGTCACATCTGCAACGGCGGTTTTATTACCAAGCCGTCAGCACAAGGCAAAGGAGTAGGCAAGGCCATGGGCAAGGCATTCCTCTCCCTTGCGCCCCAGTTGGGCTATCGCGCGGGTTTGCCTTTTCTCCCTGCGTGTGTGTGTGTGTGTATGTGTGTGTCCTACCTCCTGCACAGCGTGACGGTGACAACATCACGACCACGCCTACCCAAAAGGCTTACACTTACTCTTATGTTGTTGGCATCACACCACAGCCATGTTTAACCTTGTGTTCGAGTCCAACGTGCCCTCGGTGCGATTGTGGCGCTCGCTGGGCTTCAAGCAGATTGGGCGCATTCCCCAGGCCGGGCTCCTGGCGCACGGCGAGTACGTCGATGCACTGATGCTCCATTACGACTTCACTGCCCCGCCGACGCTGAGCGAGTAGTAGGGGTAGGAAGGAAAAGGTAGCAAGAAACGAAACAAGCACAAGCTCGATTTTCGCCCCCTCTCCCTTTCGCCGAACCCAGCACACAGAAGCAACAACAAAACGAAGGCCAAGAAGAAAGAAACGTTCACAACACACGAAACCCAGCCTAGAAGATGTACTCTGCGTCACTCACTCCCGAAGAGATCAATCAACTCAAGAACGGTTTCCTTGGCCCAGCATTTCAGGTTCGTTCAGCAACCTCTTCGATCCTTCGTTTGTGCCCATCACACGAGCATTGCTATTAATATTGATTGATTGATGTGGATTATGATTAACCATAATCTATTTTGATGATTTAGGTTTTTGCGGCTGGGGTGACAAAGATCTATGTGTCCCGCCCGGAAAGGGCACAGTGGGAGGAGACTGGCTTGGTGGGCGTGTGGACCTTCTTTGCCCACGAGCCCACCAAGACCCTCTACCTTCAGCTGCTGGACCTCCAGGTACCTTCCTCCCTCCGTTCTGGTGGTGGACCACAGCAGGTTTGGGGTAACCAACACGACTAGCTTCCTCTTTTGAACAGACCGGCACAAGGTTCTTCACGCAGGAGCTCTATGAAGGCTTCGAGTACCTGCAGGCGACGCCCTACTTCCACACCTTTGAGAGTGATAACTCCATTTGTACGTACTTCGATTCTGTGCCTGCCTGCCTGCCTGCCTGGTGGGTGGGTGGTGGTACTGACGCGTGCCCATACGTTTGCGTCGTCAGTGGGCGTATCATTTGCCCTCGAGCAGGACGCGGCCCGCTTCCACGCGGCTGTGAAGGAAGCGATCAACAAGAAGCAGTACCGCATGCGGCCCTCGACCTTCAAGAAGGTCTGGAGGACCGGATTGGGCACCTTCACCTCATGGAGGGGTGCCAAGAAGGAGGTATATACTCATCAGGGTGCGCTTATTGGTGGTTCTTTCTCACTAAACTTCAATTTTGTATTTTTATTTTTTCAAATACACCATGACAGAGGAAGCCGGAGCAGGCTATGGCGATCTCCTCTCCCTCTGGCTTCAAGCATGAGTCGCACATGGGCTTCTCCAATGGCGAGTTCGGTTTCTGGGTACTTTCCTGAAAATTTCTTTATGCCTTTCCCTCCTCTCGCATCTAGGCGCTTGATTGCATCAACCAACCCCTTGAACACAGGGCTGTACTCCTCTCGCGTGGCTTGACCAGAACCCAGCTTGGCGGACGGTACGCACACCACCTTGTTACGTTGCTTACCGAGGCAAAGCCTCTTTCAAGCAGGTCTGATCTCTCTCTCTCTCTTTACCTCCAGTATTTCCAACGCACTCTCAACATCAGTGCGGAGGAGGTCGACAAGAACGCCGCCCAACTACTCTCCGTTGCCGCCCACCACGTAGGCCGTGGCAGTGCCGTCACTGTCCCCCTGCCTGTCCGTAAGTTGTCCCACCCGATTGACGCGCAATGCCATGATGCGCATCATTCTAGAATCTCGTGGTTCGGCTCGTAGGCTGACTGACTTTGTGGTGATATCCGTGCTCACCACAGCACCGAGGCCCGATAGCAACAAGCTACGATCGCAATTGACGAGCTCTCAGGAGCTGAAGAACAAACTCCGGCTCAGTGCTGAGTTGCAGCAGCAGCAGCAGCAGCACGGGGCTGTGCCGCCCGCACCGCCCTCCGGTGGTGTCACAACTGGAGACGTGGAGCCGCCGATCGACGGAAGAGATACGCCCGCGGTTGCGCCGCCCCCGCCCCCGCCCGAGGGTGGTCATTATCAGTACACCCCCAGGCCTTGCCCACCCAAGGAGCTGCCAGGGAGGCCGGAAGATATGCCCCAAGAGCAGCAGGAAGACCTGGCCGACGGTTTGTTCCTCCTCCTCCTCGCCATCCGTAATCATGTATTCTTTCTCTGAAAAGAGGCTGACGTGCTCTTTGCGCCGCGTGCATGTCGTGTGCAGTGCTGAAGAGAGCGATCGAAGCCAAGTTTGGAGCAGGGAGGCGCAACGAAGAAGAGGAAGAGCAGGAAGAGGAGCAAAGCGACGACGACGACCTCTTTGGGGCTGACGAACCGTTCGAGTCCTAAACATTACTGGGCAGTCCCAACAAAAACCGGATAAATAAATAAACGAGTTTTCGTAGACAGCCGTCGGACCGACCAAAACCTACACGTAGCATCAGGCGTGGCTTTAAGGCCTCGTCCTAGAGTTTAGTCATCCGACTTGAAATTTCATCCAATTTGGAAATTTCGTGTGCACCGGGGTCGGATTCATGGGATGCCAGAAAACTGAATGACACCGGGGTCGGATTCATGGGATGCCAGAGCAGAAGGAAATTAATTTTAAAATCATTTATGCAAGTGTACGTTGCACTGCCGAGGATGAGAGGCCACAAGTATCCAGTGTTGTGTAGTTGTGGCCAAGTAGTTTGGAGAGCGCGGACTGAGCAGAACCACTTGTGGCAGGGTCATCAGATTGTCCCTGTTGGCAAGGCAGCTCAAGGCGAGGTAGCTATTTTCAAGGTGGTGGGCAATGTGGCCATGCACACAGAGGCCGAGGTGGGAAGGCACGAGGCGGCCATGGGCGAGGCGGCCCTGCGCAAGGCGGCCATGGGCAAGGCAGCCATGGGCGAGGCGGCCATGCAGTGTGGACGGGGCGACTGGGGAAGAGCAGTAAGCAAGGCAGCTGTGCATCATCCATCCTTGGTTGTGGTGAGGCCTTTTCTTTACCAATTTCCTCACAGAAATTTGCGGTGGTGACAAGCACAAACAGGCCAGAGGGAGTAATTCCGTGCCCAACCAAAAAAACTGCAGGACGAGCCCTTAAATAGTCAGCACCTCGCAAAGAAACACAACACTTCGCACCAAACCGAGTCACAGACAGACACCTATGCAAGGCCCTCTGGGCGAGACCAACGAACGCCCGTGGCTCCACAATCCGCGCAACACCGCAATCGTCAGGCACCGGACCCGCCAGCTCATCGAGGCCGGTGGAGACACCTACGTGCCGTCAAGCGAGGCCACCAAATACTTTGGCGTGACGGCAGCCTGCCTGCGCAAGTTGGCCGATCGGGGCAACCTGCGCACGCGCCGCATCGGCGACAAGGGCAAGCGGCTCTACCACTGCGGCGACCTCCTCTCTCAATTCCCCGCAGTCACGCGCTCCGAGGATGGACGCACCATCCAGACCACGACGAGGCCACCCCGCAAGCGCATCGCCTACGCCAGGGTCTCGAGCGAGAAGCAGCGGCCCGACCTCGAGCGCCAAATCGCCGAGCTCCGACGCCTCTGCCCCGACCACGAGATCGTCTCCGAAGTGGCTAGTGGCCTCAACTTCCGGCGCAAGGGTCTCTGCGCCATTCTGGACCGATGCTTCGCGGGCCTGGTCGACGAGGTCGCCGTGCTGCACCGAGACCGACTCGCTCGCTTTGCCACGGAGCTGCTGGAGCACGTGTTTAAGCGCCACGACGTCCGGCTCGTGGTGGTCGGCCAGGGCGATCCAGCTGCGGCCGCCACTCTCGACGCCCTCGATCCACAGCGCGAGCTGGCCGACGACCTCATCGCCGTCACCACCTTCTTTGTGGCGCGACAAAATGGCCTCCGCTCTGCGGCGCATCGAAGAGCACGCCGCGATCGAGCAGCCCTGGAGGAAGGCCGAGGAAGCACGACAAGCGAGCCTTCTGAGGAAGAAAGCGAGGAACGAGGCGGCAGCGAGGAAAGCGAACGAGATGAGACAGACGGCAGCAGCAGCAGCAGCAGCAGCGACGACGGTGGCGGGAGGCGAAAAAGGCAAAGGACGAGTAGGAGGCGGCGGCGGCGGAGGGAAGCGGAAGCGGAAGGGACCGCCGGCGCTGAGGGGGGTGGTGATGGGGAGGGTGGGATGGTGGCTTTCGACGGTAAGACGCGGAAGATATGCGTCTTTCCAACGGCCCAACAGAAGACGCTCCTCAAGCGCTGGATCGGCACCGTGCGCTGGACCTACAACCAGTGCGTCGCCGCCGTGCGCGGACGGCAGTGCGCGCCGACCAAGAAGGCACTGCGCGCTCGCTTCGTGACCGAGTTTGGCCTGCGAGAGGCGGAACGGATCAAACGCGCCAAGAGCGGGGTCGGCGGCGGCGGCGACGACGACGACGTTGGTATCTCGTGGGTGTTCGAGACGCCCCACGACCTCCGCGACCAGGCCGTGGGCCAGTTCGTTACGGCCTACAAGAACGCGGTCCAGGCACACGGGCGGGGCAAGTTCGACATCGCCTTTCGGTCGGCCAAGCGCCTGCAGCAGGAGACGGTGGTCATTCGCTCGAGGGACTGGAACCGGACCCGAGGCGAGTACGCGCCGATCTTTGGCAACACCGTGCTTCGCTCGAGCGAGTCGCTCCCGGCCAAGATGGACCACGAGTTCCGGGTCATGCGCACCAAGCTCGGGCGGTACTACATCTCCATACCGGTGCCACTGGATGTGAAGCATCCGATACAGCAACAGCAGCCCGACGCGGTGGGAGGGGGTGATAACCAAGCCCCCGCCGTCGCGCCACACGCTGCTGCCGCCATCGATCCGGGCGTGCGGACGCCCTTCACGGTCTATAGCCCCGACGAGGCGCGCGTCTACGAGCTGGGTGCCAACGACTTTGGGCGCATCAGGCGACTGTGCCACCACCTCGACGATCTCGTCAGCCGCACGACCGACCGCGACGTTAGAAAGAAGCGGCGCCGCCGGATGCGTCGGGCCGCTGCGCGTATGCGCCGGCGCATACGCGACCTGGTCGACGACCTCCATCGGCGGGCGGCCAAGTGGCTGTGCGAGACTTTTGAGACCATCATCTACCCGCACTACGAGACCAGCAACATGGTCGTCGGGAAGAGCAAGCGGCGCGGGCTGCACTCCAAGACCGTGCGTGCAATGCTCACCTGGTCGCACTTTCGGTTCAAGCAGCACCTGCTCCACAAGATCCGCGAGTACCCGTCGGGATGCCGCGTGGTGCTGGTCGACGAGTCCTACACGTCCAAGACATGTGGCGGGTGTGGGCGGATCAACCACGGCCTGGGCAAGAGCAAGCTCTTCTGGTGCGAGCAGTGCGGTTTCCGCACGGACCGGGACTGGAACGGCGCGCGCAACATCTGGCTCAAGTTCCTCACGGAATGGTGCAACGGCAGCAGCCGCGGCAACGACGATGACGACAAGGAGCAGCAGCAGCAGCAGCAGCAATAAGCGTCCGAGGCAAAGGCGGTGGACGGCCGATCCTCTGGACTTTGGGGCTTACACCCCTCCGCCGAGCGAACCAAAAACCGCTCGGTGGTGCATGGATCTGGTGCAGGACGACCGCGGGCATGCCCGCGTGAAGCTTTGTATTAGGTTTAAATTTAAGCGTGCAGTAAAAAGATGATGATGGAGCAGGCATCAAATGCTGCCCCGGAGGTGGGCATAAGGAGAGACAGCGTATCCCGCGAGGAGCGCAATCTTGTACGTAATCATTCACTCTACGTTTTTTTTTATTTTATCGAATTACTAAGAGTTATGATGGCCATTCAAATGGCTTGATTTCATTTTATCATGCGAAGGAATATGGTCTGTTGAATTCTTATTGCTGCCTCGTTGATCTGTGGCAGGCCTCGAATGGCGACGGGGCGGGCAGCCGCAAACGACCGCGTCTCGACCCAGACGACGGTGCCCACCCTCGCAACCACCACGGCACAAGGAGCATCACAGCTGCTGCTGCTGCTGCGACAAGCGAGACCACAGCAGCAGATATGCTGGAGGACGAGTGGAAGCGATTCGCGCGCCAGTGCACCGAGAACATGGAAGAGCAGGTCATGCACCGTATCAAGGAGGAAGTGCGACGCGAGAAGCGGAAGATGGAGGCCACCCCCGAGTGGGATCGCGCCATTGCCGAAGTGCAGCAGCTCGAGCACCGGTTCCACAAGCTGTGGCTTCAGTGGGCGCGCGACGAAGAGGCGCGGCGCATAGATGAGGCCTACCGGGCGCGTCGTAATTTCTTCGCTGGTCACCGCACACCGCCGCCGGCCACGATACCGCACGGTGAGAAGAGGGGAGAAGAGGACCGCCGGCGATCCGACCGTGAGCTGCGCCCGATGCACCGAAGCGAACTGCTGCCGGATGAAGGCGAGCGCCGGCGTTCACGGGACCGAGGGACGAGCCGCACAAGAGCGAGAGAGCAGTCTGAGCCCAGTGCCAAGCGGCCCCGCAGCCGAAGCCGAAGCCGAAGTCGAGGGAGGAGAATCAAGGAGGAATCGCCCGACGAAGAGATGCATCTCGAGAGGAGAGAGCAACGGAGCCTGCAGCAGCGGCAGGACCAACAGCGACAGCGACGGACGGAAGAGGAGGAGGAGGAGGAGGAGGAGCGCGAGCGTAGAGTAGCTCGGGAGCTGCACGAGCAGAAGCAGAGGGAGCAGGAAGAGGAGGCCGAGATGGACGAGGTGGAACAGGCATTTCCGGACTCCGGGTCGTTGCCGCCTCCGCAGCGTGCTGCCAGATTTCGCCACCACTGCGAGATGTGCCAAGTGACGCTCAACTCGCAGAAGCAGATGTTCGAGCACTTCCGCGGCAAGAAGCACGTGCAAGGGGAGGAGCGCCTGCGGAAAATGTCCGGTCAGGGTCCATCCCCAGCGACGTACCCGCCCAGCGGACAAGCTCTGAACTGGCAGAACCAGCGAGACTGGCGCGCCGACGACGAGATGAACTGGGAGCGCGAGAAGGCTCGCGGCTGGAGCAAACTGCCGACACCGCTGCCGGCGATCGTGAAGCCCGAACCACGCGACGAAGCTGGCGACGGGCGCGCACACGAAGTCTCGACGGGCACTGAGCTGGTGCAGCAGCCGACGTGTTCGGTCGCCGTTAAGCAAGGTGCGTGCTCGCATCTCTCCAGCGAGAGCGTGACCTGGTGCCCAATAGCTCAACCGGAGGTCTAACCTCGTGCCCGCATCTAACAAATCTCACAACACTAATTAGTCCTGCGCGACGGCGGCCAAGCGGCGAAGGAGGCTGAGCGGGAGCGGCCTGCTTGGCTCGAGCTGGACCTCAATGTCGTAAGCGACGACGAGGAAGCTGAAATCCAGCAGGAGGAAGCCGCACCGCGGCCGACGCCAGAGAAACTGGGTTCGCCCAAGGTGGTCAACCTGTTCGGCATGGTATTCACCGACGACGACGACGACGACGAGAGCAGCGGCGAAGATCGCGAGGACGACAGCGAAAGCAGCGGCAGCGGCGACGAGGGGGACTTCGACGAAGATAGCGATGAGGATCATGGCGAAGAGCCCGAAGCGGAGGGGAAGGAGGAGGTCGATGATGAAGGCGAAGAAACCGAGCGCTACTGGTACACCGACGATGAGGAGGACGAGCAGCAGGAGGAAGAGCGGCGAGCAGAGGGCGCAAGAGTGGAGCCGGAGAGCGCAAAGGAAGAGAGGCGGAGGCGTGCAGGTGGGGCGCCCGATGTAGCGGAGGCGACAAAGGCTTCGACCACGTCTTCGCAGCCGCGGAAGCCTGCTTTCCTCCTCAGCCCCGCGCAGCGGCGGGAGAACTGGGAAGCCAAGTACGCGCTCGTCAAGGCGTGGTTCGACGAACACGGCAGACTGCCGAGCAAGGCGAAGAGCAAGACCCTTCACAACTGGCTTCACTACAACAAGAAAAGCTGGTCCCCACTCGATCCCAGCCAACGCAACAGGCTGCGCGCCCTCGGCGTGAAGCCGTTCCGTCGGCGGCGATGCAAGGAGACGCCGTCACCATCGTCGCGGGCCAAGGAGGAAGTGGAGCCGGAGCCTCTTAGGGATGGTCTGCCCAAGCGGAGAGTCAGGACGGGCGGCGACACGGCGATCTGGGAGGGGCAGCTGCGGAAGCTCGAACGCTTCCGCGCCGCGACCGACGGCCAGAACCCGCCCTACTTCCTCTCAACCGGCAAGTGGCTCTACGAGCAGATCGCGCTCCAGAATCGGGGCCTACTGAGCAGCTCGCGGAAGTCGAGGCTCGAGAGCCTGGGCATCAAGTGGGACTGGAAAGACGAGTTCGCGAACAAGTCCGGCTGCGAGAAGGCCAAGAAGTGGAAGCAGCGAGCAGAGCGGACCCAAGACAGCAGCGATACCGAAGAAAAGAAAGGGTCGGCAAAGACGAAAGAACGCGAGAACGAGAGGAGAGAGGGGAAGGAGAAGAAACGTGAAACGAAGAAGAAGGCGAAGAAGGAAAAAACGACAATCAAGAAGAGGAGGGCGGAGGAGGAGAAGGCAAAGAAGAACAACCCGAAAAAGAGGCTGAAGAGAGAAGTAAAGGAGAAAGAGGGCCATACGAAGGTGCCGTGGGAGGTGCGATACGAGGAGTTGTGCCAGTACCTCGCTGCGCACGACCAGCACCTGCCGGGGAAGCAAACCACGCTCGGCAAGTGGGTCTACACCCAGCAGTACCGGATCAACAAAGGGCTCCAGGCTCAGGAGGACAAAATCGCCAAGCTTGTCGCCCTCGGCATCACCCTCTCGCCGCCCAAGACCCCGACCACCCCGACGACGACGACGACGACGACAACGACGACGACCCCGACCACGATCTCGGCTGCGGCGCTTCCAGAGCCAGAGCAAAAGCACCTCCAGGACCATGGAGGCGCCACGGAAGAAGACGAACGTAAGGTGTCTGCCACGATGGAGGAGCTGCTGCAGCGCATTAAAGAGGAGAAGTTGTGATGTAAAGAGCTCAAGAGACTCTTCTCCCCGCTCGCGGGGAGGGGGAGACAGCAAAGCCACGACCGTGTTGTGGGTGTGTGTGGGTGTGTGTGGGTGTGTGTTGTTCACGAGGAGTTCATTCAAATTCCTTATTGTGCACAAGCCTGTTTTTTTTCGCTGTCGAACGGAACACTCTTCTTGGCCCAAGCAGTTGTTTGCCCGACAACGGAATTCTCCACCTTTCGCGCGCACAGCCCTAGCATTCTTGGCATTCTGTCTGGACCAATTTTTGCCGACTAAACTGAATATAATATACGGGTATATCAACTGTTGGAAGCTTCCGGCTTTCTTGAAAGTAGTACCGCGGCGAAGATGGCGACCCACATCTCCTTCTTCGTGCTGGTCCTTTTCACCCTCTGCGCCACGGCCTCATGTCGTACGAAGGACTGCAGCAAAGTGGACAGCGTAGAAGAGCGTGCCACTCACGTGTTGTTTTCCCCTTTCTGTCATAGAACTCGCCCCGCTCCAAGTCGCTCAAAACGCTGCGC
>NW_004457586.1:205775-210029 GCF_000313135.1 Acanthamoeba castellanii str. Neff
GCATTCACTGCCGCGACTGATGGCAGCGAGGTGAAGAACGTGCACGTCATCGCGACAGCTTCCGCGCCATCTCCGCCAAGCTCTCGCCCGCGTACGTACCACGTCTCCTGTCTGTATTAGACACATTGCCCTTTTGACTTCTTAACGTTCGTGCCACTTGTGGTGAGTGCAGTATGGTGCAGAAGCTGCGAACTCACCCTGCTGTTTCCGTTATTGAAGAGCATCAAATCATGCACGTCAATGAGGAAGAGAAGTGCCATTTGCAGAAGGATGTTATCTGGGTAAGGCCACCCCACCACCTGTGATGGCAACCGTTGAACCTTGAAGCAGCATCGATGGTACCAACGTTGCACTGTGTATCACCCCCCACTATCCAGAACTTGGATCGTATTGATACGCACAGCATCGACATGATTGACGATAACTACAACTACAACTCTGCCGGTCAGGGCGTTGACGTCTACATCATCGACACGTACGCACACCTTTCCGCTCCAGCCAGCGTTGTAACCTACTACACTACCACTACCACCTTACCATCCAACGTTGTTCATGTATGTGACAGGGGGATTCTGACGACCCACGTCGAGTTTGGAAAGAGAGCAGAGTGGGCTGTGAACTTGGCGGAGGACGGGATCGACACTGATTGCAATGGGCACGGTACTCATGTTGCCGGCACTGTTGCAGGTGCGCTCTACGGTGTCGCCAAGAATGCCACCGTGATAGCAGTACGATCATATCGATAGGCGTAGACGTTTTGGCGTGGCTTTTGTTGACGTTGACTGACCATGCTCTCACAACGTGCTCTAGGTGAAAGTGCTTGGTTGCAATGGATTGGGCAAGAACGGAGCTGTCCTGAAAGGGATCGAGTGGACTGTTAACGAGGCGCGAAGGCGTCGACGCCCTTCTGTGGCCAACGTGTCTGTCGGTAGTGGGAAGTCAAGCGCTACGAATGCCGCAGTGGCCGGTACCGACCAACACTCACTCTGATTTCTGTGCATGCCTTCATGTTCACCAAAATGCGACCCGCCAGCTGCTGTCCAGAGTGGAGTGACCGTCGTCGTTGCTGCTGGCAATACGAACACGGACGCCTGTGACTTCAGTCCCTCCAGCGAACCCCTGGCGATCACTGTACTGGCCACTACAATCGGAACCAATGAAGAGACCGGAGCTGCCCAGGACTGCCGCGTGGCGTCCTCCAACTACGGCTCCTGCGTCGACATTGGGGCGCCCGGTCAGCTCATCAAGTCCGCTTGGATTGATCAGAGAGGCTCGCCACCCAACGCCACCTACAACATTCTCACTGGCACCTCGATGGCATCCCCTCACGTTGCTGGCGTTGCCGCCCTTGTGCTCAGCCAGTCCCCCAAGTATAGCCCTGCTGAAGGTACCATCAATCCATCCATAAGCACCCACCCAAGATTACGATCATCAGTGCGCACTAACTTCGGCTCAAATGTCCATCTCAGTCAAGGCAGCCTTGCATGCCGACTCCACCAATGGGGTGATTGACCTGGCGTGCCCCTTCATCCAACTGCCACCGTCCTGCGAGATCACACCCAACAAGCTGCTTTACACGAACTGCTGAACCACCTCTCTGGTGGGCTTGTGGTGCTCTCTAGGTACCCAAAATAAAAACTGACAGGTTAGGCGTCGTCAGCGTCGTGCCGTCCAAGACCACCTGGCTTCTCTTCTGCAACAAACAGCACAGACACATGGACTGGATCACCACCCACAGCATCAACAGAAGCAAGAGACCCACTACAGCAAATACATTGTGGTTTATACTCTTATGCTGGTGTTGTGGGGTGTGGAATGAAATTGCCTTGAGGCCAAAGTGATGTACTTGAGGCAGATGGAGGAGCCTCTTGTGTAGCATTTGATCCACCCCAGCCTGAGCAGGTCACTGAATCTGCCTTTGCTTTATGCAGGATCTTGGACAAGATGTAGTGCCCTGTTGACTGTGAAATGGGTTCTCAGATCCTCAATGTGATCCTCTCTAAGGATGACCCTTGGATGGCCTTGGTGATCCCTTTATATGACCTGACACCAACATTGAGTGATGTGAGCATTGGTGTGATGCAATGGCTGGTCCAGTGGTTGCTGTCTATGTGATTGATCTGCAGGTGTGTGAAAATTTGGGGAGCCTCACCAGCCAATTCAGATTCAGCAAATGATCTATCCAAATGATTGTGCATCAGTGGTAGTTGACAACTTGGTCATGGAGGTAGTGTGAACACAGAGTGAGTGACAAGAGAAGATCCTTTGAACACAGCAGGGTTTAGGGTTTAGGGGTCTAGTTTAGGTACTCTTTGACCTTTTCAATGGTGCTCATAACATCTTCTATATATCATCTTGATCGATAATTGCCCATCATTCTAGATATGCCTTTGTTTTTTGGCAATAAAATCGTTCAAGCGAGTTTTCCGTTTTTCTTTGATTTTCCATGAATTATTTTTTGTGTATTTATTTGTTAAATCAGGCCGACCTCATGCAGGCGACACGATATGGTTGTATTCGTGTAGAGCAAAAATCAGGCTACAAAACAAGTAGCTATACACGTGCAACGAGTATGGCGTTCCGACACAAGGCCGCGTGGCAGAAAGGCTTTTTTTAATGTTTGGAAAATCACATGGAGGCCAAGAAAAATCATAAAATTCTGGAAAAAATGGCTAGCCCAGTTTTTGAAGGCCTTCTTTATGGCTATGAAGATTTGAGGTGGCTAAGCGCGGAGTCTCTCTCTCTCACTCTCTATCTTTTCTACCTTGGACAGAGAGAGATGGATAGAGAGAGATATTGGTCATTCAAGGGTTAGCATGGATGGAAGGATAGAGATTGAACCACCATTTGGGTGTGGCTTGTGAAGGAGGTTATGCCTTTTGAGAAAGAAAAAGTCCACACCTCAGGGTGGTGTGGTAACTTGTATTCTCACTCAAATAAAAATGTGTGTGGTGTGTGGTGTGTGTGCGTGTGTGTGTGTGTGCATACATGAAATTATGTGTCTATGTGTGCTGTGCACCATCAGATGTATTAATGTCATGAATGGCTGCAAAAAATATTTGACATTCCATAGTTGCCATTTTGGCATGAAATGTGACTGTTACATGCCTCTTCATGAGCAACAGCACGAAATGTCACTTTTGTCTTTTCAGCTCTGTAACACACACATCAAACAAGAGAGAGAGAGAGAGAGAGAAGAGAGAGAGAGAGTGAGTGAGTACATGCATGTGCAAAGCCACCACACCCACATCAACCAGCTCTACTGCTTCCCCACCCCCAACACTCTTCAAGCTTGCCAGCAGTAATGGCAGCAGCACTTCAACATTGTCTGCAGTACCAACCCCAACCCTTTGGTTTCCCCATGCTGCTCTCCTTGCCCCTGCATCCACAGCTGCCATTTGCCACCTTGTCTGGCCCATGGGTTATCCCCAAGTTGGCCCACCCACCACCACCTCACCCAACCACCATCACCACCATCACCACCACCGCCACTGCAGCAGCTGCAGCAATTGCATCACCTGCCAGAGTGGCATCAGTGGTGCCCACCACCAGGACAGGAGTGGCTGCAGTGGCAGCACCAATCCAGGTCATTGCAGCCACCACCACTCCTTTTGGCCTGCCAATCTCCACCATTGCCATGACCTCCAATGCCACCACTGTTGCACAACCATCACTTCCACTACCATGGTAACAAAAAAAACAACCAATAGAGTGGTGGACCACTAGAGCCCAAGGCCTTCTCCAACCAGCTATGCATTTCAAGAGTTCAATCCAGACCTTCACCTGACTGTGGCTGACTTTCAACATAACACAGTAACTGACCTGTTTGCCAGTATGTAAAACCACGCCCTGAGCTGTGGTCCTTTTAGTTTGCTTTTTGTTTTCATCCTCAAGTGGCTTGATATTGCCTGTATGTAAAACCATGCCCTGGGGTGTGGTACTTTTAGGAAGGAGAAAAAGCAAACTAAAAGTACCACACACACACACACACACACACAAACACAGGCAATATCAAGCCATGTAAGGATGAGTCACTTGAAGAATTCTACAGACATTTTGAAAGGGCACTCAATGTCTCATATGCAGTCATGGACACAAACTACAACAGGTAACTCACAAGGAGGATGACAATGCCTTCAGACTCAATGCCCTCCCTATTCCCAGCATCCAAGACAGCAAATGACACTGCTGCTGCCCACTTCCCAAGTGGATGGTGAGGCTGACAATCAACAATGATAAGTGGGACAAACAACT
>NW_004457586.1:210070-214446 GCF_000313135.1 Acanthamoeba castellanii str. Neff
GTCCCTCCAATCCATCCATGTGGCCACACCCACCAAAAGTTGTCCATGCCACCATAAGGGTGGCCAAGGGATAGAAGTACCTTGTTGACATTGTCATTGTTGACATCCAAAGACTTGAGTTGAGAGACCAACACAAGCACCCACACTGCACTGTGATGTGGCCCAGCCCCACCCCCAAAAGTTCTCACCATTGTTGTAATCATCAGCCAGATGGTCTCTGTGGTGGTGGTGGCAATAGTGGCCAACAAGACATTGGCAAGAGACAGACAGCCAGAAGGACATGTGGTCCAAAGTCCCAAGACCAACCATCCATCCATCTGCACTGTGGGGCTCATCAATCCAAGACCCATTGACCCATCCATACCATCCAGGCCACTAAATGCTGCTCCTGTTGTTGTTGTGGCTTTTGGAGACTTGGACAAATCTGGCACAGATGGAAGACTCCACTCCACAAACAGGAACATCTGAAGAGAACCCAGTCCTGACCTCCCAGCCCAATCCATCCATCCACATCACAATGCCATGTGAACAGCATGATGCTGATGCCAACATTGGTGGTGGTGATAGTGGCCAAAGGATGATGACACAAGCCCACACCATACTGTACCATGACATGGCCCAAAAACCCACCAAAAGTTAACATTGCTGACATTGTCAACTGGCCTTGATGATGATGGTGATGACAATGGCCCAACAAGACAACAATGGGTGGTGGAAGAGGGAGAGATAGACAGGATACTGGGTTTAGGGTTAGGGGGTCTAGTTCAGGTACTCTTTGACCTTTTCAATGGTGCTCATAACATCTTCTATATATCATCTTGATCGATAATTGCCCATCATTCTAGATATGCCTTTGTTTTTTGGCAAAAAAATCGTTCAAGCGAGTTTTCCGATTTTCTTTGATTTTCCGGAATTATTTTTTGTGTATTTATTTTTTAAATCAGGCCGACCTCATGCAGGCGACACGACATGGTTGTATTCGTGTAGAGCAAAAATCAGGCTACAAAACAAGTAGCTATACACTTGAAAACAGTATGCCATTATGATACAAGGTCGTGTGGCAGAAAGGGTTTTTTGTAATGTTTGGAAAATCACATGGAGGCCAAGAAAAATCATAAAATTCTGGAAAAAATGGCTAGCCCAGTTTTTGAAGGCCTTCTTTATGGCTATGAAGATTTGAGGTGGCTAGGCATTGATACAAGAAAGCTGTTTCTTTAGGGTATGGTGTGGGCAGATGGTTGCTTGGCCTTGGGACCTTGGACCACCCAGTGCCCTTCTGTATGTCTCTTGCTAATGCTTTGTTGGTCCACTGTCCCTGCCATGAGACTGTCTGGCTGACAATGACAACAACAATGACAAGTTGGCTGGGGCCATGCTGCAGTATGGGTGGACAGATGGAGAGGTTGTTGGCCATTGCCAGTAATGATGATGATGATGACAAAGAGAATGGTTCCTGCTAAAGTTGTCCATCCATCAGTCTGTGCTGTCTGCTCATTCCATTCTGAGATCCAAGGTTCGTCCATCAGTCCGTCCGTCCCATGTCTGCAACATTTGGTGGCGGCTGAAGCACGGACGGACCAATGGATGGATCTGGAACGGGTTTGGGTTTGGGGCCAACTTCTTGGAAGCCACGGCAGGGATGGACGGATGGGTCTTGAGACCTTAGTTGCCGAAAACAAAACACAAAACACCCCCCCTTCACCACCCCCGACCAGCACTCATAGTGCCCACACGTCAATGACACCCCCCCACCCCAACACTACGAACCACGTGAGAATGGAACGCAGCCCACCACACACACACATGGCCGTCAGTCATCTCGCCCCTTGTTGTCATTGGGGGCCGTGATCATCGGACCACCCAGATTGGACCATCACCGTCACTCCCACCGGACCTCTCTGCTGTTTCCTTTGATCATGCTGGTCGGCCCCATCGCTGAGATTGTGTGGTCCGCACCACGAGAACCCTCCCCCCCATCGGGGTCCTTTTTGGTTGTTTGAAGAATTTGGCGTGAAAGAGAGAGCAAACTCCGCGAAATGGAGCTCTAGAGAGGGGGGAAGTAACTGGAGGATCAAGAAGCCATCCAGGTTCGGTTCATACTTGGCTGGTTACTGGGATTGCACCGCGTTAGCCTTGAGCCATGCGAGCACATCACCTGCGTTACGATCTGGTGGGAAGACGGGGTAGAACACCTGCTCCACCTTGCCCTCTTTCAGCACGAGCGCCATGCGTTTGTAGAGACACTTCCCTCCGTACTCGAACCACGGTAGATTCATCGCCTGCCCAAACTTTCCCAGCCTCTCGGCACCCTCTTCCTCTTCACGATCGGAGAGGATGGCGAAGGGCAGATGAAGCCGATCGGCGACCTCGCGTTGGTACTCAGCGGTCTGCGTGGAAAGGCCAAACACGTGAGCGGCGCCCGCCTTGCGTAGGTCGGCATGCAGATCACGGAAGGAGCAGGTCTGCGGGGTACACCCATGAGCTCCCGGGATCAGGTCCCAGTTAGCTGGCACTGGTTTGCCCGGCTCTCCAGTTCTGGGATAGATGAAGAGCACTGTTCGACCGTCCAGCCTTGCCAGATTCACCTGCCCATATCAAACCATCAATAAATTGTTGGATTTTTGGTATTTTCCTTTAAATTCATTATATTTTACATTTTAATGACACATTTTAGTATATGGTAAATATACATATAAATATTTATTTTTCACTTAAGTGATTTATAAAACCTACGAGCATTATCGGATAATTTATAAATACCATTATCAATTTTTTATAAAAAAGCAAAATGATAAAAGTTGTACGTGGTAGCCAGAGGTGGAAGGAAGCTCGAGGTCGGCCACGGGAGGTCCCACCCTCAGATGGTCCGCAGCGCCGTCGTCATGCGGCACCGGAAGTGCTTCGGGCAGCGCAAACCGAGCGTCCATTTCTGTGTCTCCTCCTTCTCAAGTGCGGAAATGTTAATTCTTGACACCTTGCGTTGAATTCTGCACTGAAATATCCACCGCAGGTGGTATTTGCGGCTCCTCCGCCAAATTGGGTTTCCTTGCGCGCGAAGCCATGGGCAGTTTGGTGGGTGTCTCTAGGTCTTGGTGGTGGGGGAACATCATCTCCATTGCTGCCACCACCAACGATGACGACAACTCCGCCACGTTATGGCATGGCCACGGTGCGGTATGGATGAAGGCGCCGAGGACTTGGTCTTGAAGTCTTCTTCTGATGTCAACATCATCCCTTGGTGGCCACCACCACCACCACCATGTTGACATCTATGATGACATCGTCTTGGTCACGACGACGTGGATGGGATGGGTCACCACCAGGTTGCCCGTCTTGATGTCGCGGTGGGCTACGCCCAGCACGTCGTGCACGTAGGCCACGCCCTTGAGGATTTGGAGACACAGACGCCTGCTCACGCGGTCGGCGCTCGGGCTTCCAGAGAGCCAGCCGCCGCGTGCAGCAGGCTCGTCCGGATAGACATACCAGAACAATCTGCCCTGTACTGCTCCTCGTTGTCCATGACCGTGGCGCACACCTGCTCCTCGCCCAAGTCCAGCCAATGCCACGCCGTCGTCGGTGCGATGTTACTGGCCAGACCGACGGTGAGTTAGGTGGGCAGGGAATAGGTGCGCCTCAGTATCTTTATGACCACGTTGGCGCGCCGCGCCGCGATGGCGCTCCAGACCACCGAGTCGACGGCCCTGTGGATGTACTCGATCATCTTGTAGCCAAGGGCGGCGGTGCTGCGCACAGCCTCGTCCTCCCACTCGTTTGGCCGGGACATAGCCGCTGCTGTGTTTTTCACAAACAGACTCCTACGTTTTTTATGAAGGGGCGAGAGACCTCAGCAGACCGTTTTTCGTCCTCTCTTGCACGATGACGAGGTCATAGAGGCTGCACACCGATTTGATACAACTCACAGCCGTCGTGCGCCCCCGACGACATCACCTCCATCCCGATACCAAGGGCAAAAGAGAACCCGCTTACACGAACTAACTCGGTGCGGCCACGTTGTATGCAAATGTGTTTCTTGTTAATGGCCACAACCCGCAAAAGTCCTTGCACCTCTTGAAGAGGGCAAGCGAGTCTCGGATGACCAGCCAGAGGCCTCGGTAGGGAGGACGGCAGTCGTAACTCCTCAGGAAGTAGCATCTCCCGTAGGTGGACGTCATACAACATTGCCCTTGTTCCAAAAGGCTGCTTGCGTTTGTGCCCGCGGTGACCACGCCAGAGAGACTGGCGGTCATGTAGGTGCCATGGGCTGTCTTGATGGTCCACTTGTTGGTGGCGGCAATGGTGACGTTGAATTGCTCCCAGCCTGCGGCGACAGTCCTGTCGGCCACGATCGATCCGTCGGGTTGGGCCGAGAGGTACTT
>NW_004457586.1:214467-215295 GCF_000313135.1 Acanthamoeba castellanii str. Neff
CTGAACCGTCAGACTGGGCCGAGAGATAGCGCCCGCTGCCCGACGAGAGCACACTCACTTTCTGCAAGCAGAGGGAGCAGGCACGGTGTAGTGGATCACCACCCCACCAGCCCCGCCGAAGCCAGCACTGGCCTCCCAGAGGCCCGTGGAGTACGAGTAACTCTATCCGCCGCCGGCTCCGCTGTTGGCGGGGGAGTCATAGGCTCCTAACTGCCTCTTGCGGCGATCGCCGCCCGTGTAGCCCATGCCTCCGTTGCCGTTGAAGCCAGCAGCGCCGCCGATGACCGACCATCCCTCTCCGCCGACCCACGAGGATGCCGAAGAGGCAGAACCGCCGCCACCGCCGCCATAACAGACCGAACCAACGAGGCGGCCTCCGCCACCGCCGTAAGCCGCAGCAGTAAAGGCAGGGAAGGAGAGGCCCGGATAAGAGACGGTGATCGATGTCTCGCCGCCGTCGCCTCCGTTGGGGAAGCCCGGCGCGCCGCCCTGGCCCACGATGATGGCCCAACGCGAACCAGACGGCCATCCCGTCAAGTCCACCGCTCGGTTAATGATGGCTTAACCACTGCCGCCGCCACTGCCGCAGCCGGCGTTGGAGACCGATCCGCCGCCGCCGCAGGCATAGAGCGTAACGTTGAAGAGCGCCACCCCATCAGGAGGGCGTCCACGTCGTGCTCGACCAAAACACGGCCTGGTCGGCGCTAATGTCGCCGCTGGCCAGCAAGCAGACCAGCGGAAGCAGCCACACGATCGCTTGGGTGTTCCTCATTCTGTTTTTTCACCGGCAGCCAAGAGTGTTTTGCTAGAGTGCCATGTGTGGGAGGG
>NW_004457586.1:219464-228890 GCF_000313135.1 Acanthamoeba castellanii str. Neff
CGTCGAGTGGGACGACTACTTTATGTTCGTAGCCCTCCCTCGTCGGCCCAACGCTCCAAGGACCCTCACACTCAGGTTGGCGCCTGTATCGTCAACCAGGACAAGGGCATCGTTTCCACGGGCTACAACGGCTTCCCGCGCGGCTGCGACGACGACGCTACTCCGCGAGAGTCCTCATCTCTTGTTCGCCTACCACAAGACCAGCATCGACCGGCACATCGACGTCCTAGTCACTTCCTGTCTCGCTGTGCAAGAACGTCTCATGACGTCGGTGTCCTTGGACGAGAGGAACCGCTGTGTTTTGACCCACAAGGTCTTTGGCGGTTGCGCGACGGACGCCGCAGCCACCAACCAGCCCAAGACGAGGAAGAGGCAGAGGACCGAGGCCCCCATTTCGTGAAATGCAAGAAGAAGAAGATCGACACCGACGGCGCCGCGAGAAGAGAGACAACACAGCGCTGGGAGAGTTTTTGCGCTTGGAGTAGGCTTTGAATGAGGTGATGTCAGCGATCCACATGGTTCCTTGGGCTTGGAATGCCTTGATGGCATCCAGTGTCTGGCGGACAATCTCAACACTCCGTCCATAGAGATGGTAGGATGAGAACCATGCACAGCTGGGCTTGACCGTCAACGTCGCACGCTCAGTGATCTTAGCATCGCCACCCAGTTGCAGGGCAAATTGCAGGCAGGCGCTCAGCACCCAGGGCATAACCTCAGCCATCAGCCCGCCATCATCGTCAAAGAAGCACACATGGAGTGGTTTGCTGGCCACCAGCACATTGCACAGACAGCGTGGCAGAAGCAGGGACAGACAGCGAGTGGTACTGGCTTTTTCATTCAAGAGGAGCGCATGAAGCAAGCACCACTCACTGTTGTTGTTGTCTACATCTATCCTGGCTTTCTTGTTGGCAGAGGTCTCTTGTTGTGGGTCGGGGCGTTTGTCTCCACCATTGTCATTATTAATGTCAGCCAAGGCATGCTTCATTGCTGAGTTGACTGATTGCTGTTGTGTGTGTGGATGAGATGTGGTGAGTTGAATAGGCAGGAGCAGAAGATGGCACTTGCCTCAACACTGATGTACAGCGCGAGCACCAGCAACATCATTTTCAACAGTATGTGTCCTGCTTCTCCCAAGTGATGTTTGATTTGTATTTGCTGCACCAGAACCCAAGGCTGTGCTTGGAATCTGGGGTGATGCCGAGTTAGAGATCTCTTGGCCACACTATAATCAGTGTTGGCGATTCACACGTGGGTTACGTATCTTTTCTTCACACTCAAGACCAGCCAAAGACACAGTTGTTGTTGATGTGTATGTGTGTGGACAAGAGCAAGTCAGTAGCAGATGTAGTACAAAAAGACCAAGTGTTATGACCCTGGTTGATGTATGATTGTGTTGTTGTCTGATCTTGTCTCTTTCTCTACACAGTTGCTACATCTTCCTCACTTTGACCTGCGCAAAGAGAAGCAAGTGGGGGTTCAATCAAAATCACAATCAAATCAGGCGTGAGGACAGTGGCAATTTGAGATGAATGAAATGGGAGAAGGTGGTAGTTGTTATGGCAGTCGTTGCAGCAGTTCAGAGGTCTCATATGCTCATGGTGTGTCTGTCTTCATTGTGTGCGTGGGCGTGGACTTGTGGGCAAGTGTGGTAGGTGAAACAACTCTCCCTGGTGTTCAAAGGCCTCCCTTTATGTTGCCCCCCCCAGTGCACATAAATGTGCTTCATCATACTTTTTTGTGTGCTCATTCTGCCAGGCAAACCCATTTTACAGCAGACAAGCCCCAACCCTAGTGGCTGAGCTAAGAGGACCACCTCCAGTGGGATGAGGATGAGATGGTCATGCAGGTGGGAAGGGAAAAGGTGGCTCATACCAATACCTCCCACTTGCCTCTGCCTCCTCAGCTCTTCACCTACATAGAGTTCTTCAAGCAGAGAGTTTGCCCTTACCTCTGCCCAGACCCCTGTGACCCCCCTCTTGCACTCTGGTTGAGCTCTTGTGGTCAGCCTCTCAGCTCAGCCACATTTTCTCACCAGCTCAAGATCCTTATCAAGGACTTCAATCCTGAGCTCACCACCACTGCCATTGACTTCAGGTGCATGACTATCACCAACCTCTTTGCTGGTATGTATATACACAATTGTGCTATCTTGTGCAAAGAGCCTGGTTACAACATCTCTCTCTCTCCCACACAACAGAACATGTGCCTCTGGAGGGAGTCTCTGTTAAGATAATGAAGACTGTCTACAACAGGTCAGATCATTCAACAACCAACAACAACAACAAATAACCAAAACCCAACTTGTTGTGTGGTTACTAATTCCTTGTGTTGTGTTCCTCTTTTCCAGGCATGACTTGAAGAAGAAGCACCAGGGAACTCTGAATGCTGCCAATGCAGGCAAGGTACCTGAAGGTGCTCAGACAGCCATGGGCAAGATGGAGGCCAAGATGGCAACAGCAATTGTTGAGGAAGAGAAGCACCAGCATGTCAACATCAAGAAGTGCCAGGCAAGGACAACTGAGGATGATGAGGAGTGGCAGTCAGTCTCAGGCCACCTGCCCAAGAAGAGGAAGAGGAGGGCCTATGAGGAGGAAGAGGAGGAAGAGGAAGAGGAGCAGGAGGCAGAAGAGGATTCTCAGGAAGAGGATGAGGATGAGGAAGAGGGGGAGGAGGAAGACGAAGTTGAGAGGTTCCATGAGATGAGGATTGCTCAGTCTGGTGAGCTGGAGCTATGTGTCAGATGGGTTGGCTACACTGAGGAGTTTGACATGTGGCTTCCCTTCACTCAACTGGGTAATGCCCTGGCATGTGTTGAGGAGTTTATCAAGGCTAATTTCTTGTAAACTCCAGAGCAAGTTGCTCTTTCTCTCTCTCTCTCTCTCTCTCAAGTTCAATAAAAAATTAAAAACCCAAAAAAACTGTTTGTGTTACTTGTTTTATTGCTAAGAGTGTTTGTTTGTTCTGTTAAAAATCAATTTTTTGTTCATAAAGTGAGTGTCGTATGATAGTACTCCTTGCGCTCTTCAAGATGATGTGCTATACAGTTATAGTCACCATGCTATGGCAACATGGCATTGTTGCAAAAATATGGCAAGAGTGTTTGTGTGCTAATTAATGCACAACATGGACAAAATTTCTCAACAATGATCAATCATACACAACTTTTGAAAACACTCTCTTGTAGCACAATATAAGGGCATTCTATAACAACTATTAGCTTTCAAAACAAACCCAAACTAGCCCAGAATGAGAACATGTTTTTTTTCAGTCAAGAAACCAGAAAAACTCCACTTGCACAGAACACAGGCACCAGTGTGACTTTTGTATGAAGTTTGGCAGTCTACTTCTTCTTTACAGTGGCAAACATGTTGGGCACCCAACACTGGGTACTCAGACTCTTCTTATTTATGTGTGCTTGGGCCTCTTCCTTGTCACTGAACATACATACAACAAACCAGGCATTGACCCTGGCCAGCAGAGGAATGACTGACAGAGCACCCAACCCAGAAGACCCATCCCTGCAGCTGTGCTACTGTTGTTTTGTCCTTGTGACACTTTACAAGGACTGCTATACCATTGGCCAGGACCAGCTCTACAATGAGGTCAACCAGGTTGCTCTGCCACAACATCCACATTCTACATCACATCCACAAGAAATGGGCACAGACAGTCACCCATCTTGGCAACTTGACTACCTGGTGTCACCTTGCAGCTGAGCTCAACCTCACTGGACCAGTTGAAGGTGGCTGCCTGTGGATGGACTAATTTGATGTCCAGCTCAGTGGTGTCACTCATGTCTTGAAGAAGGACCCAGCCTGGAGCTACAAGCTAAAATCTCCTGGCCAGCATTTCATGGTGCTGCTTGATGTGCATGGCCAGTTCCAGGCCTTGTGGGGTGGGTACTCACCCAAGATCTTCAACAGGGACTTCCTCAAGATTCAGCAAGAGTTCATCAAGACCAAGTTGAGAATGGCTTTGGTCATGTGGTTGGAATCTTTGATGTGCTGAAGAAAGCCTGGCATGAGGACAAAGAGCAACAGAATGCATGTGTGTGGACTGCTGTGGGCATCTGTAATAAGTGCTTCCAATAAAGTAAGGAGTCCCCAACACTCCACTATTGACCAGCACAAAGCTCATCTTTCCCTGGTCCCTGCGAAACAAAGTTGTACGGTCTCTCACTTTATCACTATAACGGCAAAGGAGTGGGTCCAAACTTAGTGCTTCTCGTCAGGGTTGTGGAAGTGGAACTTCTGGGCACCAATGGCAGCCATCACGGAGTCGAAGATACCGAACTGACCGGCGGTGAGCGTGCCGATCATGATGCAACGAGCGGGGAGACCAGTGAGGCAGAGCTTGGCGAAGCCCATCTCGCGCGCGATGGTGAAGAGACGCGAGGTCGTGCTGCCAGAACCGCCGGCGCCCTTCTTGTTGATCTTGGACAGGAGCGTGTCGGCCGGGTGGGAGACGATAGCGGCGACGACGCCAGCAATCACACCGGAGAGGAGCGAGATGGACAGGTTGGTGCCCTTGGTCGCCTTGTCGGGCGAGGTGTTGGCGCTCTTGTAGATGAGCTCAGCAGCCTTGCCCTGGACGGCGAACTTGGCCATCGTGTAGGGGATCTGCTTGAAGAGGATGGGGCCCAGACCGGCGTAGAAGCCGAGGAGACCATCGGTCGAGAACATGCGCGCAGCGCCAGCGCCGAGACCCTTGGGGAAGGTCGAGTCCGACACGGAGCGGATGCGGATGGCCTCCAGCGGGCAGAGGAAGAGATCAGCGATGAACTCGGCCATGGCCGACGAGGCCAGGTAGATGCCGGTGCGGTTCTCCCAGGCCGCGCGCTCGCCAACGGCGTGAGCGATGTTCACCTTGAAGAACTCCACACCGCCGAACTTGAACCAACCCTGGACAAAGTATCCAGCCGCAGTGGCACCCAGACCTGCAGTCGTCGCCCAGACCAGCGCGTTTCATTTCTTAATATTAGAAGATGAATTTGTTTACGCTGGCGTTTCATTTAGGTTGGTTAATTTCAGATTATTGATATTTTTTTTTGCGCTGCGCCCAGTTGAGTTGTGATATTTGATTTGGTGGTGGTGGTGGTGGTGGTGGTGGTGAAGGGAGGGTTAACGGACCGGTAGCCAAGGCGCCGGCGCCCTCGGTCGAGACGACCTGGCGGAAGGCCGAGATCATGCCCTTGTTGTACTTCTGGGGGTCCAGCTGCATGCGGGTCCTTTATCATCCAAGCGGGATAAAACCCCCACCCAAGGGTCAGATAGATCTTTAGGTTGTTTTTGGATTATTAAACAAAATGAAATGAATGATCATGCAATCTCTCTTTTGGGGGGGGAGAAGATGCTCGAGCAAAAATCTCCTAGGATCGGACATTAACCCTTCCATCCGGAGTTTGAATGGAAAGAAAATTAAACCTAGTGAGTGACGGGAGGGAGGCTTACTTGACGACGTCAATGGGGCAGACGGCGCCGTGGGTGACGGAGCAGCAGAGACCGCCGGCGACAGCAGCCTTGACGTAGTACATCAGATCGAAGACGGGGGCGTGGTGCGCAACCACGGGGGCGGGGATGGCGGTCTGCTGCTGCGACATCTCTTGCTCTCTCTCTTGATCGAAGGCGGGGGACAAAAGAAACCAAAAGGAACCTCCGCGCCTCTCTCTTCGACCCCGGCGACGGAACCAAACCGGCACCTCCGAAAGGTCCGGCCTTTTTTTAATTTTGCGCAGGAATTACAAGAAGTCAACCTAACTCCCGGGGGGGGGGCGTATTTTGTCATCCCTGGTCCTGGTCTGGTCCGGCAGGGATGCCCAGGGATTGGACAAAGGCAATCCACTTGGCACCCAACCTGTCCGAGGGATGAATTGGACCAGACAATGGGCCACGACCCTGCACCAGGCATTGGCGAGGATCAGCACCATCTGGAAGATCAAGTGAACCCCCACCAGTGAGTGGTAGGAACTCAGAGCGCATTTGAGTGTTGTGTGTCATACACTCAATAAGGGTGTGGACCAACTGCTTGATGGGCTTGAGCTGACCTTCGAAATATGGCCACTGCATGTTGATGGTCTGGTACAAAAATGTCTCACCACACCCATTCCTAGATACCTGCAAATTCAAGCAATGGCAAACCTGATCAGCCACCACCCACACCCAGTAGGGTAACATGCAGCAGTAGATGGAAGGAGGTGAGCTGTGCAACTTACCAACATCTGGAATAGCTCAGGTGCAGCTGACAGGCTCACACCAAACAAAATTGGCTCTTGTGCTTTCCCTGACTGGCCATTCATGTCCACTCCCCTCTGGACAAAATTGTTCAGACAATCAGCCAAAGGTACAGAAACAGGGGGAGGGGGAAGAGGGATGGTTTAATGTGGACCTCAATAAGCAGCTCAACCAACAGTTTTGCTGTTGTTTGATCATGTATCCAGGAGTATTGAGTGACAGCTTGAAACAATGGCAGGTCCTCTCCATCACTGCCATTTGGATTTATGCCTGTCCACCACCACCACCGCCGCTGCCACCCCCCCCCCCCAAAATAAATGTTACAACAACAGCTGGCCAGGCACACAACTGTGAAGAAAGAAGCTGAATTCAAATGCACCAAGGTCCAGCAGAGCCTCTGTAAGTCTGTATTGGGTAGAACTGACTGCTGCCAGGAGTATGGGTAGGCTGATTCCTGCAGAGTGAAAGAAGAAGGATGAAAGGCGTGTTGTTGTGTTCCCCCCCCCGCATCAGTCCCCATGCTTCCTGCATCATGGAGCAGCTTCTGCTTCTGTGCAAAGTGTGGGGAGTTTGTACAACACTCTAGAACATCAACCCCATGTTCAATGAACAGCTTGATGAGATTAACCAAGACCTCTGAGTTGGTGCGCCAACCAGAAGCAAGTGTGGCCAGACACTGAACAAAGATATACAATATTGTGCCCATTAGAAACACCAACGGTTTGTGGCCATTACACTAGCTACACAGGGGCTACAACAATGAATCAGAGGGTTTGGCTTATGTACCAAGACAGGATCATTGGAGTGAACATCAGCACTGGCAGCAATCAAGCACCTGCATATTTCCACTTTGTTGAGCGTGCTGGCGTTCTGGGTGGTTCATTGATGTTGCCCCAAAATATGTTAGCTACATCCATCACATGCCAGATCAGTGCCAGCCCATAAAGGAGTGAGCAATGTATGCCAAGTGGCATGGTACCCTGAGTGCATAGTGGAGGACGCTTCTGCCCAAATTGTCCACAGCCTTAGCATCAGCTCTGTGCTTGAGAAGGAATTTGATGAAGGCCAGGTTCTTGTGTTCAGCACAGAGTGCAGCATGAAGTGGCATACAACCTTTTTTGTTGATAGTGTTGATGTTGAGACCCATCATATTCTTGGACTGGCAGGTAGTGGCTAGGAACAGTGGCAAAACGGGGGTCTGCACATCAATGCCCACATTGGACATCAGTTAAGCACACACACACACACACACAGACGCCCAATGTTGACACACACCCACCCAGGCGCCCAATGTTCACACACACACCACCCAAGCGTGGGGCGTACCTTCTTCATCTGGGCTTCAGCTGTGGAGAACAAGACCTTGGTGCTGTGCTCCACCAATGTGCACAATGGTGAGACATCCACTGAGCACTGCCAAGTGCAACACTGATTGCTTGGAATTGCACAGAACATCCTTGTCTGCAGAGGAAAAAATGCGACATGGCATGGCACAACATGAAGTTGGTTGGGGAGAGGGGGGGAGGGGCGGTGGGTTCAATGCCCTGACTGGTGCACATTCTAAGGGGCCAAGGTGTACAGTACCAGCACCTTTCTTGAGCAGGAGGGCCACCATGAGCTTGCGCCCATTTTCTGCAGTGAAGTGAAGAGCTGTCTTGCCCATCCTGGGCTCCATGGTGTTGACCAGTGCTTGTGCTTGCTCCAGCCCACCAGCCCACTCCAAGATGTCATGTGCATGTGGCTGATTCACCTGGCAGTGTCTGTGGGCTGTGCTGAAGTGACATGGCTGCACACAACGTTCCTCCCATTCCTCTGCAGCAGGCCAGAGGAGGAGGAGGAGGAGATACAACATTGAAGATTGTTGGGGCAAGAAGAAGGGCACCATCAGCACTCACTGTCACCATTTCACTGAAGAGGAGTGTGCAGCCAACCTTCCTGCTGGGCAGTTGCCAAGGGGTGCAAGCTGAAGTGGTGGCAGTAGACAGCCGCCCACACAGAGGGCAATTCACACATGGCAAGCCAGGCCTGGCACACACTCTTGGCTTGCGCCACGCTGGCCAGGTCAAGAGTGCCTATGATGTGCTGCAGGAGCTCTAGCGGCAGCACCTGGTGCACCTCCCTGGCTTCTTCAACCACGTCATGTTTCGCCTCCTCTTCTTCATTGACAGGGCGCTCGTGCAGCTCCATCAACTCAGGGGGGTGGCGCTAAAAAGAAGTCACCGGTGGCCGCCAATAAAAAAAGGGATCTTTTTCTTTCTGTTTTCCCTTTTCTGTTTTCTCGGCCAGTGTGTGTGAAAAAACATCAACGCGCATTCCTCTCGACGATCTTGGCGCCAAGGGGGGCAGGTGTTACGGCCATTCGCTGTACAGCAGCCGAAGAGTAAGGAGCAGGCCCAGCATGCTGGGCAATCCGTCGCGGGGACAACCCAACATCCACGACATTGCGTCCAATGGCGACGTGGCGCAAATGGAGGCTCTGCTTGCATCGAATCCCGATTTGATGTCTGAGGCGGAGGGGGGCACGCTGAAGACGCCCCTCCACTTGGCGTGCGAACGGGGCGACCTCGAACTCGTGGCACTCCTGCTCGCCCGTGGAGCCGATACTGCAGCTCGTGATCGGCACCAGCTGACGCCTCTCTTCGCTGCTGTCAAGCGCAACGCCGCCAAGGTTGTACGACTCCTCCTGCGCTCTGGAGGCTCACAGGCCGACCCACCACCGCCGCCACAAGGGGGCAACGGTGGTGGTGGTGGGGAACCGACGCCGCAAGGAAGACTCTCTGGATGGTCGACTCGGCCGAGCCACAGCACAAGCACGACAACGGCCGTAGCTACGCCGTCAGCCTCTACTCCTTCTTCGTCGCCAGCGAGCGATCCCAACGTTGTGGCGAAAAAAGGGGAGACGCCACTTCTGTGGGCAGCACGCTTCGGCAAGGCGTCGGTGGTGCGAGCGTTACTCAAGGCTGGCGCCGACGTGCACTACTGTCCAGGCCGCCAGGCCGGCGGTGTGCAGCTGCGGACGGCCCTGCATTGTGCGGCGGCAAGCGGACGAGAAGACCTTGTGCGTCTGCTGCTGGCCCACGGCGCGTCTCTCAACGTGGTCGACGGCGAGGGCAAGACACCAATCTTCTCTGCCGTCAAGTACGACCAGGGTCCCGTGCTCGAGTACCTCTTCTCTCTGCCCGACACTCAACCTCCT
>NW_004457586.1:228966-230245 GCF_000313135.1 Acanthamoeba castellanii str. Neff
CGTTTTGCTAATCATACGGCACTGCTACTGCGGTGTTTCCAGGTCCCCTCTTCTCAGCAATTAAGTACCAGAAGACCGAGGCCGTAGAGTGCCTCCTCAAGGCCGGCACTCGCACTGTTGATGTGAACCTCCAAGACAAGGCCGGTATGACGGCTTTACATCATGCTAGCAAAGAGTCCTATCGGTACCTTCTTCTTGTGTTGGGCAGTATGCGTGGTTGGTATGCAGCTGTGGTGCCACCGCATGCCTCGCGTACTGACTCATCCACTTCGCGATGTGCGCAAGCAGAGAAGGCACAGAACAACTGTTGTGCTGTGAGCGAATCGACGTCAACGTAGCCGACAGCCGGGGCAAAACGCCGCAAGACTATGTTGTCGATGACACCATACGAGATCTCTTCGTCGAGCGCATTACCACAGGTACGCAGCTTTTGGCTTACCCCAATGTGTGATGTGCCCACAAATTCGGCCAGGTCTCATAATCACACAACGTTCGCAGAAGGGACGCCCTCGCGAAAGAGAAAGGCTGTGGAGGGTGAAGAGGGAGCCTCTCCGCCGGGCTCACCGTCATCGTCGTCATCATCAGCGGCTATAACGGCCTCCTCACCATCGTCCTCCATCACAGTTCTGCCGCAACAGTCAACGCCACGCCGCCCGCTACCAACTTCTTCCTCCTCTCCCGTGCTCCCCGCCAAGTCGCCACCGAAGAAGGCACGCGCGTCGCCTCACTCGACCATAGGCCGCACCACTGTAGATACCGATGCCTATGACCTTTCGACTGTGGCCTACGAGCCAGCACGACGTAAATCAGGTTCGCGCCTACCCGTTTTCGTATACATTTATTTGCTCTCTGCGCGTGCGTGCGTGCGTGCGCTCACACGTTGTGATGTCAATCATTCAAGCCGGTGAGAGACCAACTGGAGCGGGGGAACAAGAGCGGGATTGTGATACTATCAGTTACGACCTGGCGCTGAGCTTTGATGGAGCTGATGGTACTCCAGTCGGAGAGCGACGAGCGCACAGCCAGGTGAGCACCTCTCTCTCATGTCCCGTTGCTGCGTAGCTTCTAAGCCCCCTTCCTTAACTCGTGATTGCAGGAGAAGGGGAATGGCATGCACATAGATGAAGATGACAAGGACGAGGACGGCCAGGCCAGACGGCCCGGTTTACCCGCGTGGAAACCAGCGTTCGGTCCATATCAGGCGAGTCAGGTATCAGCTTATTTATTTTGTCGGGCACACTGGCTAGTGGGCCGTGTTTGTGGAGTGGTGACGTACTCA